>NC_079167.1:82823156-82865656 GCF_947568905.1 Ostrea edulis
ATATCTTATTTCATTTTTTAAATACCTCATATAAGGAGCGCATGACTGTTAACCTAGGTCTAGGAGTACCTTATATCTAGCCATTTATGTATATACACATGCAAATTTAAAATAAATCAAATAATAGATCACGTGATTTGTAGATGCTATTGATGACGCAAAAATGAATGTTTAAAATACACATATCTTTGTCATCGGCTTATTTAATTCGTTAATATTATTGCACATAAATTCACCACAATCCTAAAAATGCCAACAATTGGAATTTAATAGCCAACATTGTTTATATCACAGAATAATGCGATTTCCGATGATCCATGGCAAACTTTATGCATTTTTTGTATGCTGCACAGAATTCGTGGTGAGCGCTACTGCCTGGCACAATTCGGTCTCCCAGTAAACTCTATATCACAACTACATATACTAATATGATAAAATCAAAATCAAAAGCAATACCTCGATAAACCTGTAGATATCTACACCAGCACAGTGCATTCTATACTACATAGGCCTATACATGTATAGGTCTATCTGTTCTCAGAAACTGTTTTAGGCAAGAAGAGTTGGTTCGAAGCGATAACCTATATCATACTGAATACACAATAGGACTGACTTTAACAATACTAAAGAAACAAAACTTTTATAACTTACTACTTTGTTCATATTCAGATTGTGTATTCACGGTTTATCGAGGAAACAAGCGGGGAAAAAAAATCGCAGTCGTGACTGAAAATACCTACGTCATAGCATAGCCTCTAGAATGTCGTTTAAATCGCCATGTCAATTTTTCCCACACGGATTGTTTCCCGCCACTTTTAAATTGTTTTGGCTGGCTTTGTCTAAATATATCCGTCTGAACATTGAAATCGTCCCCTGTTTCATGGCCGCTGTCGCCGCTACCGTTGCTGCCGTTCTCGTTGTATCGAGTTCTAAGAAAGTCCTCGTACGACCCGCTGCTCACCTGCTGTAACGGAAGTCGGTCCTTCCCGCGCTTCATATAGCGCCCCATAGCGGTAGTACTTTTAACAGTCCTGTCATCATACCCAATTTTAGAATCGGTAAAACTGAAATCTCGTATTGTTTTGCGTATATTTTCTTCTGTGGGTACGTTACTGAGGCTAGAATGACCATTGGATTTCACTTGATTTTGTTTTGGTTTCTCCTTGGGTTTCGATCGATTGTCGTTTTTCTTTCCAGCCGGTTGTGAAACAGGGCGAGCTGGGGCAGGTTTCTTTTTATACTTTATCTTGTTCCTCCACGTGTAAATGTTGTCCGAGAAATAATCCTCATCCTCACTATCGTGCATATATTTGGAAAAGTCTTCACCTTCGTTTTCACGTTTTACTGGTGGTAGATGGCGCTCTGGAGAGTGCACAGTCGGAGGATTTACGTCCATTGCTTCCGGTTCTTCCTCGTCGTCGTAATCCGGGTCGGGTTCGTAGTCCGGGGCTGGATATTCCTCCTCCTCCTCTGGGGAACTGAGAACTGGAGGAGGAGGCGCCGGTCTTTTCTTATACACAACTTTATTATCATCTCCTTCTCGCGGAGATTTCTCCACCGTCTCTGTATCTGAAGTTATCTGTGGACGAGGGGAGTTTTCCTCATTTTCTTGGAAAAGAGGATTGTTTTTAGTTTTCTCGAAATTTAACACTAAATCTTTTTCAGTTGTATTCTGAGACAACTCATCGGGTTCATACACTGGGTTATCGGAACCAAACCGCGGGAAGAATTCGTTTTCTGGGGGCGTGTCTGTAATGTCAGATGATTGGTGGATCGTGATGGGCGTGTCTTTGTCGCCTATAATCATGAATTTTTTTGGTTCCTCAACATTATCACTTTCGTTATTTAGTTTCTGAAAATCTGTTTTATTCACATTTTCATCCGTGAAGTTAGACACCTGCAGTGATTTGGGCTGATAGTTTCCAATTTTTGGAAGGACGAAAGATCGGCCCGGGGGTTGGGGGGCGGGACGGCTTTTGTTGAAGTTCAGGCGTGCTTTCTCTTCGAATTTCTCGATCTGGGTCCGGACTGGTAGCAAATGTTCCTTGGCCTCATCACCCTGTCGGGAGAAACCCTCGGGCACCGGAGCACGCTTTTGTTTTTTATCCATCATGATCTGAAACATCAAGTTGCAATCATTATTGAATATCATTAGATTTATAGATACGACTGGTCGGAGAAAGAAATGGTCCGAGAATACCACCTCTGCCGTTGTAAATGAAAAATAATTATATTCTAGTAATAAGAAGCTTAATTACGGATTACAGGAACGGTAGCTATGTCTCAGTGTTTTCTAGCATTTAAATAGGCAGTATTTAATTCTATGTATAGTTATTCTGTATGTATGTATCTATATCAAGACCAACACAGTATGTTTTATAAATCACTGCATTAATAGTGTATAAAGTGTTAGTTCTTAATTCAAACTATCTAAAGCGGAAAGTCATTAATACAGTGTATAACGTGTTAGTTCTTAATTCAAACTATCAAAAGCGGAAAGTCATTTCTGAATCATTGCATTAATACAGTGTATAAAGTGTTAGTTCTTAATTCAAACTATCTAAAGCGGAAAGTCATTTCTGAATCATTGCATTAATACAGTGTATAAAGTGTTAGTTCTTAATTCAAACTATCTAAAGCGGAAAGCCATTTCTGAATCATTGCATTAATACAGTGTATAAAGTGTTAGTTCTTAATTCAAACTATCTAAAGCGGAAAGTCATTTCTGAATCATTGTATTAATACAGTGTATAAAGTGTTAGTTCTTAATTCAAACTATCTAAAGCGGAAAGTCATTAATACAGTGTATAAAGTGTTAGTTCTTAATTCAAACTATCTAAAGCGGAAAGCCATTTCTGAATAATCACTCAGACATCGGAATTAGTTTGGAAAAAGCATGTACATGTTGGTCAGGAAATAAAATGGTTGACAAGATCATGTTTTAATACAAGCTCAAATGAAGAGACTTCGTGACGCGTTTCAGAGAGAGAAGAGAAAAAGGCCTAGAGTGGACATGTTTTAATCATTTGACCTGCTGCGTTGTGGGGAAAGTCGTGCAATATGAGGACAAAAATGCTTACTTAGTTTAAATTATTTATTTCAAAGAAACAACATAATTAAATACATATCATTTGAATTGTTGAGATTGGAAAACAAGTGCATATGCGCTTATATGAATTCCTCTCTCATTATAATAAGTTGACAAATGGCGATCAGATCACGTTTTGACAAGAAAGGAAAGAGAGCAAAAACAAGAACTGGAGAAAAATAGGTTTAACTGTAGAAATTACGATTGCACTTGGATCACACAAGTTAAACAGTAGGGTAAAAAAGTTAAGGCACGAAATATGAAAATGCACCAATCATGCGAAATTTAAACAATATGAATATTTACATGTGCATGTAGACAAACAGCAAGTGGCAAATTTACAACATGAATAAAATACAATCATGTAAACAAGAGGTAAGTTTACAGGCAAAAAACAAAATATCAAATGAAAAAAACAACATGAAGTGAATGCATGGGCAAACAATGAATGGAGACAACACTAAGAGCAGAGTTTTAGGAGAACCAGTTTGGCATAATTACGGATTACAAGAACTACAGCTAGGTCTTGGTATTTTGTAGTATTTAAATGGGCACTGAGCAGTTCTTGGTTCTATAGTTATTCTATATATATCTACATCAAGATCAACACAATCTGTTTTTACAAACGATTGCACGGTGTATATAAAGTGTTAATTCTTAATTCAAAATCTTTAAAGCGGAAAGAATTAAACTTTGGAAAATGCATACATGTTGATCAGGAAGTAAAATGGTTAACAGGATCACAGATAAAGAGACTTAGTGACGCGTTTCAGAGAGAGGGGGTGGGGTGGGGGTGGGGGGCTAGAGCGGACATGTTTTATCCCTTTGACAAGCGTTGTGAGGACCGAAGTGCACTATGAGAACAAAAATGCTTACTTCTTATAGTGACTTTCCTGACTGTCCATAAACTTAACCCACAAAATGTGAAAGATTTAGATACAAGATATTAGAGTAATGGAGTTTAGTGATGTGGGGACACGTCCGTTCTGACATTCTCTTTATAAGGCATTTTTCACACTTCAAAGGAGAATAAGATAAACTTTTATTAGAGAGAGAGAGAGAGAGAGAGAGAGAGAGAGAGAGAGTACACAACTCATATTTTGACCGAAGCGCCCATATTTGCTATATTCGATTACTCATTCTGTTCAAACACACGAGTCTTGAGGTTCTATTAAAGAACAAGTTCTGACTACTTTAAAAGTCAGGTCTGCATTTTATTAATCCCTCGTCCGTCATGATTGATAACCAAATATAAACAAAACATGCATGCATCGCTAGGTGATTTGATGATCTTGCTTAAATGGCAAAGTTTATTTTTCATGAGAAATCATTGTGATGAAAATCTTTGGTCTGGCAATGTTTTGACACCAGTTTCCATTAATTGAAAATATATCATGGTATCAACAATGCGTTCATGAAGGTGCCCTGAGCTAGGCGACCCTGGAAATGATAATTTACTACAATAACAAGAAAAACACAAACACGAACACCAGACGCTTAGGAATGTCTGGAGAAATCCCGTCAATTAATGAGATAATTCCGTAAACTTTATCTTCCAAAGTAAAACATAAAGTGGGATAGAGGTCTACTGATAAAAAAGGACTGGGTTCCATATTCTCTTACATAAAATGTCACAGTGAATTGAGATAAATCTATCAAGTGTAATACGAAGCTTTGACCACAGGCACCTGAAGTGTGGATAGCTTGTATAGATCTTATGTACACCCCGCCCCCTCCCCTTCTAGAATGAAATTATTTTTATACAGAACCAATAATTTATCCAAAATATGTTATTTTCCCACCGATCACTCTCATAAGTAGTTCTGAATAGTCAGATTCAACCTCCTATAAGCTTTAGAGATGACCACTTGTGAGATACTAATATACATCTATACGATATAAGGGGGGTACATAAGATCTATACAAGCTATCCACGCTACAGGTGCCTGTGGCTTTGACTGCACGAGATAATTTGTGCATTTTTTGGTTACAACGATCTT
Organism: Ostrea edulis; assembly: GCF_947568905.1. Lineage (NCBI taxonomy): Eukaryota > Metazoa > Mollusca > Bivalvia > Ostreida > Ostreidae > Ostrea > Ostrea edulis. The sequence continues at coordinate 82,828,245 of NC_079167.1, forward strand.
GTTCTAACTGTGCTACATGGTGCTCAAATTGCAACAATGGTGTCGGATTTAGTCTGCAAATCAAAAGTAATATATACCTGTATACGATACGAAAAAACCCGGTCTAAGTTTGAAAACAGGAAGGTAAACTAGAGCGGGAAATAACTGTATTCCTAAAACACATCTTTTACTTGTTAATGCCACATCATAATTTCTCCCAGACAAACTCCAGCTTCACGTGTAATATACATAACTTTTAATAATCACTCAAATAATCGATATATATATATATATATATATATATATATATATGATAATGGGAAGTAAAATTATATATATATATATATATATATATATATATATATATATATATATATATATATATAATTTTACTTCCAATTATCAAGAGTGTTTAAGAGGGACTATGACGAAATACTTCATCTTGGGGATTACACATGAAGTTAGTGGGGAGGGCGTGGTACGTCCATAAATAATGACCCTCCCTCCCCCCAGTAACCTAGTCCCAGGGATTCCCTTCAGCTGATTCACGTACATTAAAAGTTAACCTAATCAAAGTTCTAAAGCGACGAATACGTACCTTATTCAGTCCGAACTTCACGCCATCTTAGAAACGCAAGTCCCAATACAAGCAGACATTCTTGTATAAACAGAAAAATGTAGAACGTCACCAATCCGTTTCCATTCAACTCCAGCCAAGCATAGCACCCGTATGAATTATTTAACAGACGGTGGCCCATTCAACGCGGGGTACTCGAGTGGAATAATGTGATTATGGTCCCGAAAAAGGGGCGTACCCGACTAAATGTCACGTCACGACTTCTGTGTTCCCGACTTTCTGGGCTGCAGAGCACGCAATCGAACCAACGTGGTGATCAATTGCACTGATCAGCCATAGAGCAACTTTACAGTGTGTTTTATCGATTCTGGATGCTTTTAAAACGGTAACATGCATACAACTGTCACCGGTCCACTCCAGTTATTTCCATTTGAAGGTCTATGTTTCAAGCATCAAACAGTGTTATTTACAGAACATGTAATTTTTATTTAATTATTATAATTGTTGCCATGCTTGAAACTAATTTTTTTTTTAAATTTCTTCCACTCCCGGAAAAATAAATGACAAAATCTTTTGATTTCTTCAAATTACTTTATTGGAAGAACTTATTTCCCCCCAAAACCCTTAAAATTAGGAGACATATTTCAAGCCCTATAAAATATGTAAAATCCAAGAGCCCCTGCATTATATAGTGACGCCCCCATAACCGCAATCCCCGGATCCGCCCGAGCTCACCATAAGGAACATCTCTTTAAAATGAATTCTACTCCCCTCCTCTCTCTCGCTCTCGCTCGCGCTCTCTCTCTCTCTCTCTCTCTCTCTCTCTCTCTCTCTCTCTCTCTCTCTCTCTCTCTGTGTGTGTGTGTATATATATGTGTATGTTAAATGAATCAAATTCTTAATAAGTTTTATTGAAACACTTCCTTTATTATCAATTCGAGCATAATTATGACGCATCCCCTCCCTCCCATGAAGTCACCTTTGTTAAATCAAGAAGTAATAGGATTTGTACATTTTGTAACCTAAATGAGTTAGAAGACGAATTTCATTTCATCTTAAAATGTCCTTTTTATAACGGTTAAGAATTAAATATATCAAAATATTTTATTACAAGAAACCCAATGTACTTGCTACGACATATTATTCACGTGTATTGTTATATGTATGTTGAAATGCATTAATTTTATATACTCAAAATTGTATCTGTATGTCTACTCACCCTCTACTATCTTATTTGTATATATTTGTAAATATTTTGTATTTATAACCGATGAGCTGTATAGCTTAAGGAAAAAAGAATCTGTTATATTCAAATACAAAGCTTCTCGCGTTCTTCTTTTTGAGAGTTACTCTCCCTGAGAAGCGTCTGTACAAACCTAACGAATGTCGTGATAATTGTTCTCTAATCAGCACAGCTCAGCTATTCTACTATTGAATTGTAAATAATCAGCCTAAAGGACAATGACAGTCCCCAGGAAATAAACATCTATTATATAAGTTTATATAAACAGCATGGTTCTTGATAAGAACATCACAACAGAGTAAATGAGAAAATATCCCCCCTGTGGTCTAAACCCTTTCTTACTTTTTGTGTCTTGCCTCGCCGATGTCCTCAAGCATTAAATGTTTATTTTTTGCCATCAATTGGCCTAATTGACTGATTGGCTATTGTATTCACACTGTTGCGAGCTATCAGATCAATGAAGGCATAAAATAAGTATCCACGCTAATATGATAACGGTAAGAATTGTTCATCGATATTGGCAGTTCAAATGGTTGTTTTTCATGAAGTGCGTTTTATTCAGGAACCTGGATTCTGCTCGGTTCTTACTCTCAGGGTGGTGAAAAATGGCGTAGATTCAGAATTCAGACACCGTAAACAAAAAAACCAACAAAAACAAAAACAAAAAAAAACAACCAAAAAAATTGCTCTTATTTTTTTTTTTTTTTTTTTTGGTATTCCGACATGAAACGACTATTTCTTATACCGATTTGCACAAACATTTTATTTATACCAAATACTTACAATTACATTAAAGTGATACATAAAGTTTTTCAATCCAAATCTGCACTCTAATTTTTCTGACTGGAAATGTTAAAAAAAAAAAAAAAGAAAGGGAGGGGGTAGTTTTAGTAGAACTGAGAAACTGCATCACATCTGTAAGTATCAGGGATAAATCAAGCGTTTGCAAGTATCGGAGTCTGTAAGCAGTGGCGGATTTAGAGGGGGGCCGCAGCCCCTAAAATTTTCAAATTTAAGGTAAATCGCGGTATCTTGTTTCGGAAAATGTACTAAACGATAAATGAAGCAATAATTTCTTCCACTCCCGGAGAAATGAATGACAAAAACTTTTGATTTCTTGAATTACTTTATTGGGAGAACTTAATTTTTTCCAAAAACCCATTAAAATTTGGGTCATTTTATTAATTTCACCTTATTAAATGATAGAAAATAGTACAAATGACTAAATAGGAGAAATATTTCAAGCCCCATAAAATCTGTAAAATCCAGGAGCTTCCGGGGGCTTCGCCCCCTGGACCCGCTGCCTCATAAAGTGGCGCCCTCCGTAACCGCAATTCCTGGATCCGCACCTGGTAAGTATGGGAAATAAATCAAACGTCTGTAGGTAGGGGGGTCTGTAAGTATCGGAGATAAATAAAACTTAGTTAAGTATCGGATATAAATCAAACGTCTGTAAATATCGGAGTCTGTATAAGTATCGGAGTCTGTATGTATCGGAGTCTGTAATTATCAGTCTGTAAGTCCCGGAGTCTGTAAGTATCGGAGATAAATAATGTGAAGCTGAAGTGGACAGAGTTCCTTTATATGAAATAAAATATGATTTATCGCACACTTTAAAGAAAGGTCGTTATCATACAGAGTCGTTTACATGTAATTTAAAAAAAAATAATACTCTTCTGGAATGTAATATAACTAGCTGACTGACAAGCGCGGGGAATTCTGGGAAATTACTGAAGTAGTTTCAACATCTAAGCATTAAATGTTCATATTCTTTGACATCTATTGTGTGAAGATATTCTTTATATTACGTGCGTTATTCAGTTTATCTTCACATCAGCTGCTGTAGCTGTAGTTCTATGGGTAAAAATGAATTGGGACAGACCAGAAATTGGAGCCCCCCCCCCCCCCCCCCCCCGAGCAACAGATCTGTAGCTACATTTGTTACAATCTGATTAAAATACATATCTGCGCTGTGCGCTATTTGATAGATCTGTATTTTAATCAGATTGCATTTGCTAGCACAGTGCTTAATAACGACAACTTCAAAACACGTTATCATATGAATCCAGTGCTATGTGTGTGGACACTGTAAAACTCGCCGACACGACAACTCAAAGAAAGACAAGTGACCGACAGACAACTCATCGACAGAATATAATATACCGACACTGACCGACACATATAAATAAATTATATATATCACAGGCACCTGAAGTATGGATATTACTACCCCCCCCCCCCCCCAATTTTTTTAATAAACATTTTTTGTGGCAATAATTTCTCTGAAATATGTTATTTCTCTGTCTATCTCATTCCTCCTTCGATTTAAGTAATCGTTTCACGCTTTTTGTAAGCTTTGGAGATTGGTCTTCTGTGGTATAATGTATTTCATTATACCGGTGGAAGGTCAACACATTTCAGAGAAATTATTTGCCACAAAAAATATCCCCCATAAAGGGGGGGGGGTGGGGTAGTAATAATATTGGAGATTTGGTCATGTGACCAAACCGGCTAGTCAAACAACATGGCCAACAGAAAGTCGTGTGTACAGTTTTATTTTTCTTTGCATAAATCACCATTTCATCAATCAAGTTTGATACGTAAAGTTATGTACGAGTCCCTCGAGGTACGGAAGAAAGGACTCTTTAGTCCATTCTCTACATTCTGAAACAATTTTTAGAATTATACCGTTTCTTTTAACATCTTTCTTTTTTAGAACACCGCAAGCTTCGCCCATTACTGCCGATCTTTTAATCATTTCGGACCGAGCTTGTTAGATGATTTGAGGGAAGCGATTTTTTTTTATATTACTTTAATTCACTGAACACATAGCACAACACAGAAGAGATAATTTACTCTTGTCGGTGAAACGTCAATTCCGCGAAATTTTACGCTTCGGTGAATTTCACTTTTGTCAGGGAACGGTCTTTCGGCGAGGTGTCCGAGACCGATAATCTAGCCCTCCCGTATTTTTTTTTTTTTTTAAGAATTTGTATTAATTGGGGGGGGGGGTGTCAGAAAGGAAAAAAATTGAAGAGGGTACATTATTGCAGCTATGTGTGTATTTATATGCAGTTATCACTTATCACCAGTCAGGACAAAGCTCTAAATATAACTTATTAAGATGCAGAAACTTTATTCTAATCCACAACAATAGAGCCTGTATTTCGTTTTGAAATCAATACATGCATTAAATGTGAAGGCAACTGAAACAGGGATGAAATATCAGAAGTAAACGCATACTGTACAATAAGTGTATTTATGATACGTGTACATGTAGTGACCTTGTACCTCAGGAGAAGGTTTATATACACAGACTCTGACTGCCGCCTAATCCTATTGTGTTACACACAATGCAATATTTTACAATCAATCTAGATGTGTATAAGAATGAGAAGGCAACGTAGGAAAAATGCAGATATCAAGGATAGACCTGCATAAAAATAACACAAAGGATAAAACCTAGAGGAGACTGGCTCAATCTACTGGTTAGTGATCTACGGGAGCGGATCAAAGGGTCTGATTTTAATCAGATTGGTTATTGGCTCAAAAGTTAGAAATTGGCGGGAAAACACACGTCTATCGCATGTACATGAACGTATAAGAAAAGACAAAGGGTTGGAAAAGCACTTAGCTAAGATTATTTGATAAACTGTTCCAAATGTGAACGGCCTTACATCGTAATGATTGGAAACCGTTGCCTTGTAGCTTTAACTATACATTTTTGAACTTGTGCCCAATCCTATTGATATTTTGTCAATGAAATATACTCAATTCAATTCATAAAAATCGTAAATATTAAAAGATTTGAAACCGCGATTTGTATTTCACACAACAAATACATGTATATGGTTTGAACTTTGCCGTCATCAGCTTTCATCAATTTGAAGATTTCACTGTCATGCTCGAGGACAGAGCGTAGAATTTTACAATGAAGACGCTCACACGACGAGCTATTTATGGAGCACCAAATTAACGTAAACACAAATAATTGAAGATATCTTTAATTATTTGAAAATATCATCAATTCACTTGATACGTGCAACAATCAAATAAAGATCTCCTCAAATTATTAATGATATCTTCAATTCTGAAATATTGCGCACATTAATTGAATTGGTGATATCATTAATTATTCTGCTGAATGATGCACGCTACAATTGAATTGTTGCTCTCTTTAAATGAATTGATGATATCAACAATTGAATTGAAACGCGCTACAATATCAACTGAAGAGAGTAATAATTTGGAATTCATGCGCGCATCAATTCAATGAATGTGCGCAATAATTGAATCATTGCTCTTCAAGTGAATTGTAGCGCACATCAATTCAATCATTGCGCTCAATAATTGATTTGTTGCTCTCTTCATTTGAATTAATATCATTGATTTGATTAATGGTTTATTATGTATAATACATAAAAGGATTGGACAACAGGCGCCTATATAAGCCCTCTCCATACAAATACATGGTCAAGGTCATACAGATATAGTTATCATATAATGATAATGAAGCAATATAATATTATATACATTGATATGTTTAACAGTTTCCATTTCTATGATAATTTACAGCTTGATGTATGACTGACAAATATAATTTAGGTATGGATATAGAAATTTACTGCACAGGAAAAAGATATAAACAAGTTGGTTCTGTGGTTTGAAAATGAAAGATTTTAAGAAATTAAACAAATCTATTTGTAGACAAATAAATTCATGTACAATTCTGAAAATTGCAACATTTTGGTTATAACTGAGATTATTGTCACCATACAAAATAAGTTCTAAAGATTAAAGGTAAGTGTAAATCATTAAAACTTTGTATCAGTATTTGTATTTGTGTACACTATTTTGGACACTTCAGAAAAAAGTGAAGTGCTGTTTCAGGACTATTTTGACAGAAGTCACAATTGGGATTTCCCCTAAGAAAGTGCTTAAATAAATCAACATTAAGATTACTAGCTTTATTTCGCAATTGACAATGCAGTGTATTTGCTTTTCGATTGCCATAGTTAAAATAATTTTTAGGTTTGATGCAATATATACTTTTGATGACACGCTTGAAATACATTAGTGTTGGAAGACTTCGAATACTCAAGGGTAGGCCATTCCACAATTTTATAGTCGAAGGGATAAAGCTATTCATATACGAAGTTGTTTTCGCTATTGGAATGTTAAATTTTAGAGTATCCTGGTTTCTTAATGAAAAAGAGTTAGGAGGTAAAATACATGGCCAAAGTAAGTCCTGCAAATATTGGGGGGTCAATCCATGAACTATCTTGTAGAATAGCACGAGTTTGTGTATTTTCCTTATTGCTAAGATACCCCATCCAAGTTCATTATAAAGTATCCATCTTGATGAATTTACCCTTACTCACCATTGAATTATGATATTCTTATAATTCATTGGAAGACATCATTAATTATTTACAACACTTTTGTGTAAGGAATTAATGCTCGCATAAATTCTTTGCAAGAAAGCAACATTTCAGTTAAAGAGATAATTAAATGTGGATATATTGAATTGAAGATAAATCTATTGCATTCTCTAAAACAATTATTGCGTGCATCGATTGAAGAGAACAATAACTCAACTATTGCTCGCATTAATCGAATATGATTTGTGCAATAATTAGATTAAAGAGAGCAAAAATTCAATTAATGCGCGCATCTTGATTCCAAATTATTTTTCTCTTCATATTGAATTGTAGAGCGCATCAATTGTTGATATCATCAATTCATTTGAAGAGAGCAACAATTCAATATTATAGCGCTCATCAACATTCAGCAGAATAAAATTTTAATGCTATCAACAATTCAATTAATGCGCGCAATAACTCAGAATCGAAAATATTTTAAAATCATTTGAAGAGATCATTAATTGAACTGTTGCATGCATGAAATGAATTGATGATATCTTTATAAATAATTAAAGATGTCTTCAATTATTTGAGCTTATGTTAATTTGGCGCTCGATGCTCTCCGCATGTCAAGTGTCCGATTCGTTTACTCTCATCTATTAAATTAATCGGACACTTTGCTTGCGAAGATGGCACCACGGCATAGCACATTCAATTTTTTTTTTTAATGGTAGGTGCATGTGTAAAGCACCGACTGGTCGATGGTAAATTGCTTGTGCAATTGGTCTTTTTTTCTTCTTAAGAGCTTCTTGGTACCTACTGTAGGTATGTTTCAGTTTTCTATGGAACTTTTGTTTTCCGCTGCCAGTGATGCAGTAGAACTCTCGATTTCATTATTCCGGATATATCCGTTCCGATTGAAGTTGGGTTTAAAAATGTTATTTTTGCAGCGCCATCTGCTGTAAACAAAAATCTTCGCAACCCACAGCTAACGCAAAAATAATGAACTGGGAAAACAAATTCTCATCTATACTTCGTGAGACGGAGTCAAATTTATCAAAGGCTAGGGTAAGTGTACTGGTATGGTTACTTTTTCTTGTTTATTGCAGTCGTACTGCTATAATGTGCGACCCGAAATTCCTCTGACCTCTTTCAGTTTGGTAAGTAAGCAAATTTTAGTTAAAGTCGGCACTGTGTACAAACATAAACAAATAACATGAGCTCTACAGAGTTCTTAAACCGACTAGTATGCTATATGCTTTCGTTATTGGATGCACCATACTGGTTTTTTTTTTTTTTTAGAGAAAGCTTTACACACCTGGACATGGTTACCTAGATTTAACAAGCAGGGGATGTAAGTATATCAAACCCAATTCGTTTTTTATAATTTATTTCGATAATATGTTTTACGGTGTGAACGTGTTTGAGGGCGAAACAAAAAAATTTGGCATTAGTATCTATATCCAAAACAGGACAAAAACAACCCGAAGTTAGTACGTGGACGGAGCTGTATCAAAGCATCCTAATTTTGGACATTTGATCCGCCTATATATTGAACGCGGGAAATATAACGCAAATTAATGTAAACAGTACATTGTGACGTCATATTCAGCGTCGTTATTTAGCAAATTTACAAACATAGCGCTTGAACCACAACAAAAAACATGGCGTTAATCGTGGAGTGATTATATGTGAATAAGAAAATAAGATTCACACGCGTTTACGGATTTTATGTGTAACATCTCAGAACGACGTGAACTAGGGTAGACGAGATTCAAAATGGAGAAATACATGTCCACGCGCTAATATTCGAGTCGACGCCATTGGTACCAAACTTTTCAAGTTCCATAGGTATGGTTTAATTTTTCATTATTTTCCTATATTTTCCTTTTAAACATGTATATACGTGTTACCTATAGGGAGAGCTCCGCTCTCACGGCCCTTTGGGCCGTGAGAGGGCTTTGCCCTCTATGAAAATGCAATTATTTTGTAATACAAAAAATATCCTGAATTGAATTGACATCAGATGTCAGTTTGTAGTGGCTTAATTCTTATTTTTTAAAGTCAATAGTAAAATACATGTAAGCAGTTCATAAAATTCTGATGAGAACTAGGCCTAGTGAAAAATGTCAAATGCATGTGAAACATATATATCACAGGATTTTGACACAATCTGAGCAAACCGGTATATACTGTATATACCAGTTTGCCCAGATTGTGTCAAAACCCTGTGCTATATATTGTGAATAAAAGTGAACAACACACAGTACAACATGTACGTGCTTATAATGAATTGATGTGTATTATGAAGTGATATTTATTCCCTTATGAGAGGAAAATAATGAAAATTTTATCAGATATAACGAAGTTTAATTATAGCAAACTGTTTTTTTTTACTGGACCTGGAAGTTTGCTATAACTGTAAACTCTGTGTTATATTGTACATGTACTGACCTGGAAGTTTGCTATAACTGTAAACTCTGTGTTTTATTGTACTGACCTGGAAGTTTGCTATAACTGTAAATTCTGTGTTTTATTGTACGGACCTGGAAGTTTGCTATAACTGTAAATTCTGTGTTTTATTGTACGGACCTGGAAGTTTGCTATAACTGTAAACTCTGTGTTTTATTGTACTGACCTGGAAGTTTGCTATAACTGTAAATTCTGTGTTTTATTGTACGGACCTGGAAGTTTGCTATAACTGTAAATTTTGTGTTTTATTGTACTGACCTGGAAGTTTGCTATAACTGTAAATTCTGTGTTTTATTGTACGGACCTGGAAGTTTGCTATAACTGTAAACTCTGTGTTATATTGTACGGACCTGGAAGTTTGCTATAACTGTAAATTCTGTGTTTTATTGTACGGACCTGGAAGTTTGCTATAACTGTAAACTCTGTGTTATATTGTACGGACCTGGAAGTTTGCTATAACTGTAAATTCTGTGTTTTATTGTACGGACCTGGAAGTTTGCTATAACTGTAAACTCTGTGTTTTATTGTACGGACCTGGAAGTTTGCTATAACTGTAAACTCTGTGTTATATTGTACTGACCTGGAATTTTGCTATAACTGTAAACGCTATGTTTTATTGTACGGACCTGGGAGTTTGCTATAACTGTAAACTCTGTGTTATATTGTACGGACCTGGAAGTTTGCTATAACTGTAAACTCTGTGTTATTTTGTACTGAGACCAAATGAAATAATATGTGTGGTTATTGTTATTGTACATAAAATTTATACAGCGCTTTATCTGATCTACACAATTACCCTAAAACACTTTATATGTAAAACAAACTAAAACAAAGAACAATAAACACATGAAATTTATATAGCGCTTTATCTAATCAACACAATTACCCTAAAGCACTTTATATGTAAAACAAACTGAAACAAAGAACAATAAACACATCATGACATGAAAAGACAAAAGTATATATATGTAAGGTAGTTTTTAAAAAAATGAAAATAACTGTTTACATAAATATTGAATTACAAATGAAATGCAAGTTTAAAAAGATATGTTTTAAGTTTATTTTTAAAAACTGCTAATGAATCTTCGAATCAAAGATCCATCAGGACGCAGTTCTGGTTACACTCCCTTAAAAATAGGTAGGTATGGATTTTATTTATTGATATAAAAGAGAAATAATGTTGTGCTTTTACAGTTAGTAGTTCTATGCCAATGAGACGTTCTTCTTCACTGCTGGATATGTCAGGGTATGTCCCCGTAATGACCAGTACGCCTCAGGTGGCAGTCCCATCCCAGCCATCCATCACCTCACCTCAACTCGTCAACTCCTTACAGGAAAAGATGGAACAGCAGAACAGGGTATGTGTGTGATAAGATATCTGTTTAAATGTACGAATGATTTTGTTGTCATTTGAATATATATAGTAGTTCTTTGTAAGGTATAAAGAGCATTGCATATTCAGAGGTAAATTAAAGTTTGGATGTTAATTATAATGTATACTACTAATATCTTATCCTATGTAACATGAATGCATAAAGTGATCTGATATTTAAATTTCTTTGTGGTGCATTTAGAATCCTCAGATGAAGATTGGGGATGTTAAGAGTACATTTACTGCCCATGATTTATCAAATTTATATTCATATTTAGTTAATTGATCAGCTGATTCTTGATTGAGGGAGCTGGGTGTCATTTATTTCCTGTGATTTATTAACTAATATTCAGGTTTAATTAATTGATCAGCTGATACTTGATAGAGGGAGCTGGGTGTCATTTATTTCTTGTGATTTATTAACTAACATTCAGGTTTAGTTAGTTGATCAGATTAATACTTGATTGAGGGAGCTGGGTGTCATTTATTTCCTGTGATTTATTAACTAACATTCAGGTTTAGCTGATCGGAGTGGTACTTGATAGAGGGAGCTGGGTGTCATTTCTTTCCTGTGATTTATTAACTGATATGCCGGTTTAACTGATTGATAAGACTGAAACAGGGTTGGGGGAGCTGGATGTACATTTATTTCTCATGATATATCTTCTTTATATTCTTGTTTAGTTGATTGATCAGCTGATGCAGATGGTCAACAAACTTGAAACTGACAGAAATAACTACAGCGAACAGATGAAAGACGTCAGAGGTAAGACCTTGTAAAGATGTTCTGTGAGTGCACCAGAGGTAAGACCTTGTAAAGATGTTCTGTGAGTGCTCCAGAGGTATGACCTGGTAAAGATGTCCTGTGAATTCTCCAGAGGTTCGAGCTTGTAAAGATGCCCTGTGAGTGCTCCAGAGGTACAAGCTAGTAAAGATGTCCTGTGAGTGCACCAGTGTTCTTCCTGTGGGTCAAAATGACAAATGCTGAACCGGAGATGTTTCTGTAACTGGACATGTTTTAGAATATTACTGGTACCATGATTAATAGAGAGAATTACAACATTAAGCAGTGTGAAAGTCAATTAGAATTGTTATACTGTCTCATCAATGTTTTTAGATCAGCTATATCACCTGAGAACCCAGAATACTAAACCAGACCGAAGGATGGATGTTGAAAACAAGATTGATCAATTCCGGCGAGATTTACAGAGTGAGATCAACAGTATTCACATTCAACTACAGAGAAACTCAGTGGACAATACACTGCAGAGGGACATACGGGACATGTAAGTCAGAATTCATCATACACAGAGAACTGTAAGTCAGAATTCATCATCCATAGAGAAATGTAAATCAGAATTCATCATCCATAGAGAAATGTAAGTCAGATTTCATCATCCATAGAGAAATGTAAGTCAGAATTCATCATCCATAGAGAAATGTAAGTCAGAATTCATCATCCACAGAGAAATGTAAGTCAGAATTCATCACCCAGAGAGAAATGTAAGTCAGATTTCATCATCCATAGAGAAATGTAAGTCAGATTTCATCATCCAGAGAGAAATGTAAGTCAGAATTCATCACCCAGAGAGAAATGTAAGTCAGAATTTATCACCCAGAGAGAAATGTAAGAAAGAAATCATCATTCAATGAGAAATGTAAGTCAGAATTTATCATCCAGAGAGAAATGTAAGTCAGATTTCATCATCCGGAGAGAAATGTAAGTCAGAATTTATCATCCACAGAGAAATGTAAGTCAGATTTCATCATTCAGAGAGAAATGTAAGTCAGAATTCATCATCCAGATAGAAATGTAAGCCAGAATTCATCATCCACAGAGAAATGTAAGTCAGAATTCATCATCCATAGAGAAATGTAAGTCAGATTTCATCATCCAGAGAGAAATGTAAGTCATAATTCATCATCCACAGAGAAATATAAGTCAGAATTCATCATCCACAGAGAAATGTAAGTCAGAATTCATCACCCAGAGAGAAATGTAAGTCAGATTTCATCATCCATAGAGAAATGTAAGTCAGATTTCATCATCCAGAGAGAAATGTAAGTCAGAATTCATCACCCAGAGAGAAATGTAAGTCAGAATTTATCACCCAGAGAGAAATGTAAGAAAGAAATCATCATTCAATGAGAAATGTAAGTCAGAATTTATCATCCAGAGAGAAATGTAAGTCAGATTTCATCATCCGGAGAGAAATGTAAGTCAGAATTTATCATCCACAGAGAAATGTAAGTCAGATTTCATCATTCAGAGAGAAATGTAAGTCAGAATTCATCATCCAGATAGAAATGTAAGCCAGAATTCATCATCCACAGAGAAATGTAAGTCAGAATTCATCATCAATAGAGAAATGTAAGTCAGATTTCATCATCCAGAGAGAAATGTAAGTCATAATTCATCATCCACAGAGAAATATAAGTCAGAATTCATCATCCACAGAGAAATATAAGTCAGAATTCATCATGTAAACATGGACTAATAAGTTTAAGAATTCATCTTCCAGAGGGGTATTTAGATTATATCAGAGACATGGAAGTTAAGTTATATAGAATTCATCCAGATGCAAGTTATGATATAGGCCTATTGAATTCATTATCTAGATACACTTAAGTTTCATCATCCTTAGAGAGATGTTTGCATTACAGAATTCTTTATGGATTTAAGATATTGTTGATATATGGCATAATTATTGTAAATCCATTGTAGCACATTTCCCATGTTAAAATAATTTTCTCTTTCACAGGAAAAACAATGTCCAAGATGATCTCGATCTTATGAAGAGAGATATAGACATCCTGAAGTCTAGAATTGGTACAGTGCTCATTTTAGTGTACATCTATAAAAAATATGAAAGGTTTTTTTTAATCAAAATACATGTATGTAAATTCATTGTGATTATCTGATAGAGGGTCATTTGGAAGTTCTGAATATTGATGGGCTGTATGAAGTATAATGCCACTACCTTCAAAACACTCTCCATTGACTTGGATATACTGAGTCTTTTTATCCCTATATGCCTCTGTATACTGTGCATACATGGCACTTTGGACAGCATGACTCTCAAATCATTGACCACATTGGACTTCTATGATGAAGTTCAACCAAAAATCAAATGGAGCTAAATGAGGACTGAATGGTGGATGCGACAAAATGGCAATTCCCTTTTCCTTCAGATAGTTTGTTATGATTTGTGTGCCGGTGCATTGTCATGGAGAATCTTGATCCCTCTAGTACTGGTTGCTTGACAGACATTTTTGTAATGTTAGAACATTTTCAGTACAAAACACAACACTCACATCTTCAGGAACCGAAACAAGAGTTACCAGACCTTTGGGGTTAATTAATAGAGCATACATCACTTTGCAAACAGACCTGTCCCTACATATCTGAACCGACTGACTTTTGGTCAATTTTTTACAATCCAAACCTTGTTACCATGGTTAGTTTTTGGTTAAAAATAGATAAATCAAGGTTTTGTCACCAGTTACAATCTCATTCAATCAATGCTGACAACAGAAATACTGGGTGGTTATTTCTGCTTGGATGCGTTTCTGTTCTTCTGTAAGAAGATAAGGGGAACACAACGGCACAAACTCTTCTAGGCTTTAACTGTTCCTTTCAAAGGCTGAAAACAGCTGATGAATCAACGCTCGTAATATCTCCAGTGGTTTTTCTACATTTTTTACAAGGGTCATGTGGCTTTCGAAGTGGGAAAAATTGTCGACATTTCAGTCAAATTGGGAAAAATCAATTTCATCGTAAAGAAGTTTTAAAATCACATCAAACATAATATTATCTTTATTTTACACATCTAATTTTCTTTAACCTTTTAAAATTTTCAACTATTCTATCCAAATCATCATTCCCATAACTCTTTGTTAAGTCTTGTGTATATAATTCACATCGAATGTTTATTTTTTCAAATACATTTGCCTTTCATAATTTTATTATTGGGAAAAATGCAAGCTAAATTTGGAAAAAATGGCAATTTTTAGGAGGGGAAAGGGCCGAAATTCGGACCCAAAATGGGCTTAAAAAAATCACTGATCTCCATGGTATATCTTGCATCTCAGCTATTGCATTTTTCACAGCAGCGATGTCTTTTCCACTATATGCTGACAATGGCTGACCCGAAAGAGGATCATTTTCCAAGTGACTTCCTGTCTGATTTGAAGCAATGTGTCCACTTTAAAACTGTTGCGTATTAAAGTACTTGATTTCCATATACTTTGTCCAAATCGGCTTTAATGTCCATTGGTGTTAACCCTAATATGGCACAATCTTTGCAATAGGGCTGAAACGATTCACCGAAATATCTATACTGTTCAATATAAACTCTCGATTCAATGTTCGATTCATTGCCTCTATTTTCAGTTCTATTCGTTGTTTAAAATTGGGTTTGGTAAAATACATGGGGCTTGACCTCTACTTATGATTTTTACATGCACAAGGGTCAAAATAGCGTCCGATAGTAATCAAACTGTTGTTAGCCTCGAGTCTGATAAAAACAATAATGAACTTAATCTGTTTAAACTACAGAGCCAGCAGGCATCTTACCGTTTGGCGGTATGGAAACAGTTTACTTTTGAAATTGTGACTGAATCTTCATAATTAAATTTTTCTTCAACATTATCATTGTTTTCCTTTATAAAATGTAGCGTATTGAAAATATTGAATTGTGGCATAAGTATTGCAATACGTACCGTATCATGAAGGGGGCGTATTGTTTCAGCCCTACTTTGCCATATGCATTTTGCTCAGAAGAATGTTGTTCTCTTTGCTATCCATTTTTATGTCAGTATATTAAAACATCTAGAATATGACGTAGAATATGATGTCACATTCGTTACGAAATAATTTCTGTGACATCACAGTTGAACTACTGTCTTCTGACATTTGCAACCTTACCGAAATTATTACATTTTGAAACTGTGTTTTAATTTCATTAAGGAATTCAGAACTTTTCAAGTGACCCTCATATGATATACATTATATGAGGATTTGGAACTGAAAGTCAGGTAAATAAAATTTCATTCATCACTTTAAAGCGATTTATTAATATTTCAGGTAAAATAGAAAATGAGGTATCGACTATTGCTAGAAATCCGAGGAGAATGTCACACTATGAAAAGGTCAGTTGGTACAAGGGTGATATTGGATTCAGTAGTGAGTATTTGTACATGTATGATACACATACATATGTTTATATTACTAATGTAGGACCTATTTTATACTTACAGGTGCAGAATCAACAGACTTCCCTCAATACAACTACAGATAGTTGGGGTAGGGTCAGAGATCAGTACCAAATACAGGACCTCAGGTAAGTCTGTCAGAACATAGAACTACTAACAGAGATCAGGACCTCAGGTAAGTCTGTCAGAACATAGAACTACTAACAGGGATCAGGACCTCAGGTAAGTCTGTCAGAACATAGAACTACTAACAGAGATCAGGACCTCAGGTAAGTCTGTCAGATCATAGAACTACTAACAGAGATCAGGACCTCAGGTAAGTCTGTCAGATCATAGAACTACTAACAGAGATCAGGACCTCAGGTAAGTCTGTCAGATCATAGAACTACTAACAGAGATCAGGACCTCAGGTAAGTCTGTCAGATCATAGAACTACTAACAGGGATCAGGACCTCAGGTAAGTCTGTCAGAACATAGAACTACTAACAGAGATCAGGACCTCAGGTAAGTCTGTCAGAACATAGAACTACTAACAGAGATCAGGACCTCAGGTAAGTCTGTCAGAACATAGAACTACTAACAGAGATCAGGACCTCAGGTAAGTCTGTCAGATCATAGAACTACTAACAGGGATCAGGACCTCAGGTAAGTCTGTCAGAACATAGAACTACTAACAGGGATCAGGACCTCAGGTAAGTCTGTCAGATCATAGAACTACTAACAGAGATCAGGACCTCAGGTAAGTCTGTCAGATCATAGAACTACTAACAGGGATCAGGACCTCAGGTAAGTCTGTCAGAACATAGAACTACTAACAGAGATCAGGACCTCAGGTAAGTCTGTCAGATCATAGAACTACTAACAGGGATCAGGACCTCAGGTAAGTCTGTCAGAACATAGAACTACTAACAGAGATCAGGACCTCAGGTAAGTCTGTCAGAACATAGAACTACTAACAGAGATCAGGACCTCAGGTAAGTCTGTCAGAACATAGAACTACTAACAGGGATCAGGACCTCAGGTAAGTCTGTCAGATCATAGAACTACTAACAGAGATCAGGACCTCAGGTAAGTCTGTCAGAACATAGAACTACTAACAGGGATCAGGACCTCAGGTAAGTCTGTCAGAACATAGAACTACTAACAGAGATCAGGACCTCAGGTAAGTCTGTCAGAACATAGAACTACTAACAGGGATCAGGACCTCAGGTAAGTCTGTCAGAACATAGAACTACTAACAGGGATCAGGACCTCAGGTAAGTCTGTCAGAACATAGAACTACTAACAGGGATCAGGACCTCAGGTAAGTCTGTCAGATCATAGAACTACTAACAGGGATCAGGACCTCAGGTAAGTCTGTCAGAACATAGAACTACTAACAGAGATCAGGACCTCAGGTAAGTCTGTCAGAACATAGAACTACTAACAGGGATCAGGACCTCAGGTAAGTCTGTCAGAACATAGAACTACTAACAGGGATCAGGACCTCAGGTAAGTCTGTCAGAACATAGAACTAACAGGGATCAGGACCTCAGGTAAGTCTGTCAGAACATAGAACTACTAACAGGGATCAGAACCTCAGGTAAGTCTGTCAGAACATAGAACTACTAACAGGGATCAGGACCTCAGGTAAGTCTGTCAGATCATAGAACTACTAACAGGGATCAGGACCTCAGGTAAGTCTGTCAGATCATAGAACTACTAACAGAGATCAGGACCTCAGGTAAGTCTGTCAGAACATAGAACTACTAACAGGGATCAGGACCTCAGGTAAGTCTGTCAGATCATAGAACTACTAACAGGGATCAGGACCTCAGGTAAGTCTGTCAGATCATAGAACTACTAACAGAGATCAGGACCTCAGGTAAGTCTGTCAGAACATAGAACTACTAACAGAGATCAGGACCTCAGGTAAGTCTGTCAGATCATAGAACTACTAACAGAGATCAGGACCTCAGGTAAGTCTGTCAGATAATAGAACTACTAACAGGGATCAGGACCTCAGGTAAGTCTGTCAGATCATAGAACTACTAACAGAGATCAGGACCTCAGGTAAGTCTGTCAGAACATAGAACTACTAACAGAGATCAGGACCTCAGGTAAGTCTGTCAGATTATAGACATACTGAGAGGGATCAGTACTGGATATAAACCAAGGTAATACAATGTACAGATACTTGCCTTTTAAAGGATTGACATGGGTAGCTTTTTAGGTCACCTATTGCAGTTGGTCTACATCTGTCATTGTGCCTCATTTGTCCAGCAATTGATACATTTTTAGCTTTTTGATAACTACCATTACAATTCTTTTCAAATTTGGTATGAAGCATCTTTGAGACAAGGGGGACATAAATTGTAAATTTCAGGACTCCTGTCCCCCTGGGGCCTTAGGGTGAGAAAAAATACTCCGAAAAACTTATCAATTCTTTTCTACAAATGCACATTTGTAAGAAAAACTAAATATTATATATTGTCATGTAGGGTGGAAAGGTCTTTGTCAAATTGTAAATTTCATGATCCCTGGGGTAGAGGTTCAGACTCCAGGGCAGAAGCCACACTTGGCATATAGTGTTTATCTACAATTCATTGACATATCATCTTCTTTAATGCTTTTGAAACTAAATTAAAACTAAATGGATACTTAGAAGGAGGAGGTAACCCTTTACCAAAATTATAAATTCCATGATCCAAGGGGTAGGGGTTTTTGTATCAGGGTGGAGCCAAAATGGTCATAACGATTAAATGTCTCTGTCATTTGAATGATTTTTATTTCATTTTGCTGATAATATATAAAAACTAAATGCATATTTAGGAAAAGCAGAAAGAGATGTACCAGAATTGGGAATTTTTCAATCCCAGGGTTCTAACTCTAGGGCGGGTCCAAAAGTCATATAGTGTTAATATAACATATATTATATTATGTAAAATTTTTTATCAGTGTGGGCACTTTTGGGGGCATTTGTGTTTTTTAAAAGAACATATATTGTTGTGTACTGCTGCCGGATATTAGAATTTAGCTTAGATATTTAGAACAGATTTCATAGCCCTTAGGGCTAGTGATACTTTTAATACAATTAATATTCAAGTGACCAATATTAAAGGCCTGTGGGCCTCATGTTCGTATTATACACATCATCTTAATCAGTATATTATTTACAAATGTTTATATGATTATATAGATTATATAATTCAGAAATTGGAGTAATTGAAAAATTTTACTCATCTTTTTGTAAATGTATATATCAAAAATTTATCGAAACACTTTTATAATACAAGATACAATTCAATATATATTAAGTGATTTATTATGATTTAATTTTATCTATGTAATTGCTTATTTTAATGAAAATTAATTCTCATGAACTTTACATATTATATTTGTTATAGATATCTTAATATATGTGGGTTGTCCCAAAAAGTCGTAGACAATGTTAAAAACTTATTTATTCAATAGAAAACAATATTACTTTTGTTATTTAAAACCATCATTTTGTGTTTTTTTAAACAAAGTTTCATAATATCTTTTTTCATAATGATGTAGAATGCAAATAAAAAACATATGTTCATAACTGTCGGCACACAACCATTACATAACGTTATTTACCTTCAGGATTTCTTAGTCCTTATTTTCTTTTTTATGGCTTCTCCATCTTCGGTTCTGATGTCATTCCCACCACAAATTTCTTGTGCCATTTAAACGCTAGTGCCCCACTAACATTCTGGTGATCTGGTGTGCTTTTCATCTTGTGTTTTGTATGAGTGGGGTTCAAATCACGACCTACGTAATATTTTATGATTCTTCGTGCGCCAAGAATGCCGTTGACGTCGTCATATCATGCAAATTTCATTACATTTAAAAATGACATCACATCTCTGCCATTTATGACGTCCTGCGGTTGTAAAACCAGTTTATTTCATGAAAAACATCACCGATTCCATTGATGTAAATTTTGATGTGATATATTTAATATGAAACTATTTGCTTTCATCTAATTGAGTGGTACGAAGAAAATACCTACTTATTTTTGTACGTGAGCCAACAATGCAGATGGATAGCTTTTTATTTAATAACATCTCATTTATCTCTTTTATTACTTGTCTCAAATTTTACATTTTTGTTTAGAATAAGTAAAAGTTTTCTCATGTAAGAAATCTTTTGGATCTGATACATATTTCGAAAATTATTAACATTGTCTACGACTTTTTAGGACAACCCTCATATACTGTTTGAAAATAAAAGAGAGAGAAAAAGCTTTGCAAGGGACTTACCGTCAAAGAAAATTAATACACGTAGGATTTCTTTGTTTTTGACTTGCGGTGACACAAACTTCTCGATTCCTTCGGAACTATATAACTGGATACTGTAAACCAACTTTTATTTTTGTGAATTGCTAATAAAAAGCCATTTATGACCAGATGACACAAAATATTCGTGAAATGCTGATGGAAAAGTCAGACATGAGCAAGAAACATGAAATGCTGGAATCACCATGCTAGATATATTCATGACAGGGAATATTTGCAAATAAGCCAATATGTACTCATTGTTCAGAAACTGAATGGCTTGTTCATAAGCAGAATGACTCATAAACAGAATGACTTGTTCATAAACAGAATGACTTGTACATAAACAGAGAATGACTTGTACATAAACAGAATGACTTGTACATAAACAGAATGACTTGTACATAAACAGAATGACTTCTTGTTCATAAACAGAATGACTTGTTCATAAACAGAATGACTTGTTCATAAGCAGAATGACTCATAAACAGAATGACTTGTTCATAAACAGAATAACTTATAAATAAACAGAATGACTTGTTCATAAACAGAATGACTTGTAAATAAACAGAATGACTTGTACATAAACAGAATGACTTGTAAATAAACAGAATGACTTGTAAATAAACAGAATGACTTGTTTGCAGTAATATTTCCTGAGAATGTGATGTTCACAAAGCACCAGAATATTTTTTGCCTGGGGGGTAAAGTTGATGTGCAGCATTGTATATGATTTCTGAGGCAGACGTTATATAAAATATTAACATACCAAGAAACTTCGCATTGGTTTAGTAGACCCTAAGTCATCCCAGAAACCACAGCTAAATGTAGGGGCTATCATTACAGGTCGTCTGTGTCAGAAACCACAGCTAAATATAGGGACTGTCATTACAGGTCTTCTGTGTCAGAAACCACAGCTAAATGTAGGGGCTATCATTACAGGTCTTCTGTGTCAGAAACCACAGCTAGATATAGGGGCTATCATTACAGGTCGTCTGTGTCAGAAACCACGGCTAAATGTAGGGGCTATCATTACAGGTCTTCTGTGTCAGAAACCACAGCTAGATATAGGGGCTATCATTACAGGTCTTCTGTGTCAGAAACCACAGCTAGATATAGGGGCTATCATTACAGGTTGTCTGTGTCAGAAACCACGGCTAAATATAGGGACTGTCATTACAGGTCGTCTGTGTCAGAAACCACGGCTAAACGTAGGGGCTATCATTACAGGTCTTCTGTGTCAGAAACCACAGATAAACGTAGGGGCTATCATTACAGGTCTTCTGTGTCAGAAACCACGGCTAAACGTAGGGGCTATCATTACAGGTCGTCTGTGTCAGAAACCACAGATAAACGTAGGGGTTATCATTACAAGGGGTTATCATTACAGGTCGTCTGTGTCAGAAACCATGGCTAAACGTAGGGGCTATCATTACAGGTCTTCTGTGTCAGAAACCACGGCTAAACGTAGGGGTTATCATTACAGGTCGTCTGTGTCGACACTGAAGAACAAGCTGGATAATCTGGAGTACTCGTTAGGGAGTGGAGGGTCCACACCCAGACAGAAGTACACACCCAACAGTGGAATCCACACACCTCTCTACATCAATGCCAAGTCCCCACAACTCTACGACAATGGTAAATCACATCCCTCTCTACATCACTATGATAATGGTAAAACACACACCTCTCTACATCACTATGATAATAGTAAAACACACCCTTCTCTACATCAATGCCAAGTCCCCACAACTTTACGACAATGGTAAAACACACCCCTCTCTACATCAATGCCAAGTCCCCACAAATCTACGATAATGGTAAATCACACCCCTCTCTACATCACTATGATAATGGTGAAACACACCCCTCTCTACATCAATGCCAAGTCCCCACAACTCTACGACAATGGTAAATCATACCCCTCTCTACATCACTATGATAATAGTAAAACACACCCCTCTCTACATCACTATGATAATGCTAAAACACACTCCCCTCTAAATATCTATGATAATGCTAAAACACACACCTCTCTACATCTCTATGATAATGCTAAAACACACACCTCTCTACATCTCTATGATAATGGTAAAACACACCCCTCTCTACATCACTATGATAATGGTAAAACACACCCCTCTCTACATCACTATGATAATTGTAAATCACTCCCTCTCTACATCACTATGATAATGGTAAAACACACCCCTCTCTACATCACTATGATAATGGTAAAACACACCCCTCTCTACATCACTATGATAATTGTAAATCACTCCCCTCTCTACATCACTATGATAATGGTAAAACACACCCCTCTCTACATCACTATTATAATGGTAAAACACACCCCTTTCTACATCTCTATGATAATGGTAAAACACATCTCTCTCTACATCTCTATGATAATGGTAAAACACACCCCTCTCTACATCTCTATGATAATGATAAAACACACATCTCTCTACATCACTATGATAATGGTAAAACACACCCCTCTCTACATCAAAACCAACTCCCCACATCTGTGTGATAATGGTTAAACTGTATAATACCTTTCTACATCTCTATGATAATGGTAAAACACATCTCTCTCTACATCACTATGATAATGGTAAAACACACCCCTCTCTACATCACTATGATAATTGTAAATCACTCCCCTCTCTACATCACTATGATAATGGTAAAACACACCCCTCTCTACATCACTATTATAATGGTAAAACACACCCCTTTCTACATCTCTATGATAATGGTAAAACATATCTCTCTCTACATCTCTATGATAATGGTAAAACACACCCCTCTCTACATCACTATGATAATTGTAAATCACTCCCCTCTCTACATCACTATGATAATGGTAAAACACACCCCTCTCTACATCACTATGATATTGGTAAAACACACCCCTTTCTACATCTCTATGATAATGGTAAAACACATCTCTCTCTACATCTCTATGATAATGGTAAAACACACCCCTCTCTACATCACTATTATAATGGTAAAACACACATCTCTCTACATCACTATGATAATGGTAAAACACACCCCTCTCTACATCACTATGATAATTGTAAAACACACCCCTTTCTACATCTCTATGATAATGGTAAAACACATCTCTCTCTACATCTCTATGATAATGGTAAAACACACCCCTCTCTACATTTCTATGATAATGATAAAACACACATCTCTCTACATCACTATGATAATGGTAAAACACACCCCTCTCTACATCAAAACCAACTCCCCACATCTGTGTGATAATGGTTAAACTGTATAATACCTTTCTACATCTCTATGATAATGGTAAAACACATCTCTCTCTACATCACTATGATAATGGTAAAACACACCCCTCTCTACATCACTATGATAATTGTAAATCACTCCCCTCTCTACATCACTATGATAATGGTAAAACACACCCCTCTCTACATCACTATTATAATGGTAAAACACACCCCTTTCTACATCTCTATGATAATGGTAAAACACATCTCTCTCTACATCTCTATGATAATGGTAAAACACACCCCTCTCTACATCACTATGATAATTGTAAATCACTCCCCTCTCTACATCACTATGATAATGGTAAAACACACCCCTCTCTACATCACTATTATAATGGTAAAACACACCCCTTTCTACATCTCTATGATAATGGTAAAACACATCTCTCTCTACATCTCTATGATAATGGTAAAACACACCCCTCTCTACATCACTATTATAATGGTAAAACACACATCTCTCTACATCACTATGATAATGGTAAAACACACCCCTCTCTACATCACTATGATAATTGTAAATCACTCCCCTCTCTACATCACTATGATAATGGTAAAACACACCCCTCTCTACATCACTATTATAATGGTAAAACACACCCCTTTCTACATCTCTATGATAATGGTAAAACACATCTCTCTCTACATCTCTATGATAATGGTAAAACACACCCCTTTCTACATCTCTATGATAATGGTAAAACACATCTCTCTCTACATCTCTATGATAATGGTAAAACACACCCCTCTCTACATCTCTATGATAATGATAAAACACACCCCTCTCTACATCAAAACCAACTCCCCACATCTGTGTGATAATGGTTAAACTGTATAATACCTTTCTACATCTCTATGATAATGGTAAAACACACCCCTCTCTACATCTCTATGATAATGATAAAACACACCCCTCTCTACATCTCTATGATAATGGTAAAACACACCCCTTTCTACATCTCTATGATAATGATAAAACACACACCTCTCTACATCAAAACCAACTCCCCACATCTGTGTGATAATGGTTAAACTGTATAATACCTTTCTACAACAACTTTACAGATATTACCTGAAGTTGTTTTTGATCTGATGATGTTTTAGGATTTGTTTTGATATATCGACTGTTGAAAAAAAGATAGTCCTTCAGATTTCATACATAGTACATATATTTACTTAAAATAATGTGTCCATTATGTTTTTAAAATTCAAGTGTGGATTTGCTTGATTGCGAGTTTTAAAATTCTGACTTACAGGTTATAAATCAGAGAAATCTGGGAACAGTGTGATGGATTTGGATGACCTTGACCTCTCTGATGATGATGAGAGTACAGATTTTGAAATGTTTAATCCACAGAGAGCAAAAATAAGCTCCACAGTAATTGACTCAGGTATGTATCCATGGATACCAAAAAGGGTACCTAAGGGAAAATCAAATTTCATATGTGGCGAAAACAGGATTGATGAACTCAGATAATTAGCTGATCTTTCCTATTCGTTGTCCCATACAATCAAAATATCAGAACTGTTACATCAACCTATGATTTCCATTAAATAGATCAACAACCATTGCTGAGAATCAGAAGTGTATTACTATAAGGGACAATCAGGGGTTCTTATGATTTTATGAAATCATTTCAAGATGTGTACGCTACATACATATATATATGAGTTGTGTCAAGCGAAAAGGGACCTTCGTGACATGCTTAGAATAACGTCACAATTATAATATATATACATGTATACATGTTTATGCTGACATTAAAAGATGTGTACACTATATATACATGTTTATGCTGACATTAAAAGATGTGTACATTATATATACATGTTTATGCTGACATTAAAAGATGTGTACACTATATATACAGTGGAGCCTTGGTAATCCGGACGCCATTAATCCGGACGCTTCACCTTCTGGACGATTTTTCTAGGGAACGGAATTTTTATACATTATTTTGCATCATTAATCCGGAAATTCGCGTTCCGGATCCGGACGGTCACTTTTTACTACAAAACGTTATAATGCATTGAAAATTGTACCGTTAATCCGGACGGTAATTTTGTTTAGGGAAGGTCTGTGTCGGACAATTTTAGCAAGGCGTAAATTATAAAGAAAACAAGCCAAACTATCTAATTGAAGCAATTACCTGTACCCCGTCAACACCTCCCTTTAATTGGTACCCTTTAATTAGGTGGTGTGTGGTGACATGTCAGTTAGATAGCACGTGTCGATCCAGACATTGTATTGCCAATTTTCGCACAATAAGTCTGTAGCTTATTATTTTATAGTCTTGATAAATAGCCTTATAGTATTAATAGATTAAACATCATGCCGTAATGATATTTTTTTTAACTGCTACACATATCAGTTGTACTGATTCGTAAATTGATTATCGGCTTATGCAAATCTAAAGAGTGTAGATTATACTTCCAGATTCTGGATTTTATACTGTTGATTGGCGTGGAATATACATGTATGTTCATGCACATGTATATGTAGTAAGTTTTTAACATTCAGAATGTCGCGCATGTAGAATGTATCTGTGTACGATTGATTCTTGTTATGATGTTGTAGAGCTTTATTGCTTTCGAATTTTTAAACTCTGGGTAGAAGTGAGAAAATTACCATTTTAAAGAAAATGACAATTAAATTTTGTATGTACCCGTAATGTTAGTTTCACCCGAGTTTTGTTCCGTTAATATCGCATCATGAAATTAATAGGTACGCGTCAAAGCAGGAGTAGGTCTTGATATTACAAGCTTAAATTATTTTGTTCTCCCGATATTGTCTTGGATAATTATAGAATAAGAAATATAAACTCTGGCAGATTAAATTTTGGTTAAAGAATGTTGTCAATACAGGACTTTCGAGATACGGATCCACTCTGACTTTTATCGCGCGTTGAACGTAATTGTAGGGCATGTCACTTCCGGATTACAATAACAACTAAGTAAACAAACATGGAATATTTCAACTGCTATCAATTTCCTGCATTTAAATGCTATCTTTCAAAGAAAGGAATCACTACAAACATTTCATAGGAAAATACAATTGATTAAATTATGCAATTCGGCGCGGGAAATAAATCTAGGGAATATCTTGAGGATATCGGTAAAACTTCACGCCTTGCATCCAATGGTACGCGTCTAAATGCGCCTTTTCCCTTCCATCTAATTTACACCCAGGTACTAAGCACCAATAATGACTTGGATCGTCATCATGGGACTGCGCATAGCTCTTTACGGACCGTTTGTTAGCGAAACACCATATGTATCGATGTCAACTTTGCCTTACAGTTGGTTATTATCACGTGACCGTGGTGTATAAACGTCAAATATAATTGGTCGTTCCGGCATATCCCGAAAGTTCCGTATTGACATGATAATCACGAAATTCTTATATCAACTTTGAACGATGAAGATTGTTTTAACAGACCGCCGAACCCGTGAATCGTGACAGATGGAAATTACCGGCCTCTTTTAGAAGTGAAAGTGTGATGAAATGTTTGAAGTGTAAATGATTATGTTAGTTACTAATGATTTATTTACTTATAGTTACATAAAGTACTACATTATTTGTTTCAGTGCATACGGTATACAGTTTTGTATATTTATTCGTAGGGCTCATATATACGTACAATGTAAGCACAGACAAATACACTGAACACATACAGTAAATTTTAGTGCTTTGCAATACATGTAAATGTTAACATCATCATAATTTATTTACTAATGTAAATGGTCAAATCCAATGATAGAATGTGCTTAATTCACTATGCATCAATAAAGTAGGCATATATTGGTTACTTATTTAAAGATAGAAAATATGCGATTCAATTATCCGGAGGCTTCATTTATCCGCACGATTTTGCTGGGAACCAAAGTGTCCGGATTAACGAGGCTCCACTGTACATGTTTAGGCTGACATTAAAAGATGTGTACACTATATATATATACATGTTAGGCTGACATTTGTAATTATGTTTGAATATTTTCATGTTCCAGATAGTCCATGATAACTAACAATAATAAGTTTAATCTAAAATAAGAACAATCGATAAATCATTGATTAAAATCAGTTGATTGCAAAACAAAAACAGGGGTAATAATTACTTGTAAGGCCAGAATTCATTTGTGCTGATTGCATTTCATGGAATATATCAACAGCACTAGTTGTTGATTTTGTTAATGTATCAACTACATCAGCTTTTTAGCTCTTCTGAGCCGAAGGCTCAAAGAGCTAATGCCATGGCCATTTGTTACAGGGTATCATTGGCCCAAGGGCTTTCATACATAGTAAATAGAGGGATGTGACCCTTTAACAAGGGGAGATAATCAGGAAAATACAAACAAAAGTAGTGGTTGCTAAAAAATCTTCTTCTCAAGAACCACTGGGCAGATTATCACCAAACTTACACATAAGGATGAGGATATGTTGTAGATTAAAAATTGTTCAAGGCATTACCCTGGGGCAAAGGGCGTGGTCTCAAGGTCACTTCAAAGTTGACCTAAATTTATATTTCCTTAAATCTTTGATATTTTAGTCATTATAAGGACTAGGATCATCAAATTTTGACAGTTGATGCATCTTAGGACCTTGTGTCAAGATGTCTCAAAAGTAGGTCACGGTGACCTACTTTTTGAATTTTGCAGGTATTTATTTTAAAATTAATTTTGATGCATATCTTAGACACTTTGAAGCCTATGATCATCAAAACTTGTCAGTTGGTGGATCATGGGACCTTGAAATGCGTCAACTGAAAAATAGGTCACCGTGACCTACTTTCTGAATTTTATGGCTTATCATTTATAGATATATTTTAAGTTGTTATTTCAAATACCGAGAGGTTTAGAATCATCAAATCTTGTAAGTTGATGCATCTTGAGGCCTTGAAACATATTTATAAAAAAGTAGGTCACAGTGACCTACTTTTTGAATTTTGCAGATATTCAAATTTCACATTTTCAATATTAGATGCATATTTTGGGCACTGTAAAACCTAGGATCATCAAACTTTGTCAGTTGATGCGTCTTCAGTCTTCGGTTTGTGTCGACCAAAAAGTAGGTCACCGTGACCTACTTTTGGTATTTGACAGCTAAATTACTATATTTCAGACACTATTTGACCTACAATCATCAAACTTTGACAGTTGATGCATCTTGAGTCTACGGAGTGTGTCGACCAAAAAGTAGGTCACCTTGACCTACTTTTGGAATTTGACGGCTATATTTATATATTTCAGATACTATTTGACCTACAGTCATTAAACTTTGTCAGTTGATGGGTCTTGCATGTTCGAAGGGTTTCGACCAAAAAGTAGGTCACCTTGACCTACTTTTGGAATTGGACGGATATATTTTTCAGATACTATTTGACCTACAGTCATCAAACTTTGTCAGTTGATGCGTCTTGCATGTTCAAAGGGTGTCGACCAAAAAGTAGGTCACCTTGACCTACTTTTGGAATTGGACGGCTATATTTATATATTTCAGATACCATTTGACCTACAGTCATCAAACTTTGTCAGTTGATGGGTCTTGCATGCTCGGAGTTCGCTGACCAAAAAGTAGGTCACCATGACCTACGATTGGAATTTGACAGCTATATTTCAATATTCAGATACTAATTGGCTTAAAATCATCAAACTTTGTCAGTTGATATTTCTTGGGTTCTCAAAATGTGTAAACCAAAAAGTAGGTCACATTGACCTACTTTTTTTGAATTCTTAGGATTTAACTAAAGATTTAGAATACTAAGAGGCTAAGAATAGAAATGATGGGGTTGTACAATTTATCAGAAGAGCGATTCTAGGCCCTTGGGCCTCTTGTTCTCATGTGCACCAACATTTTATACCCTGATTTTCCTTGTGGACTAATTTGTTACTAGAGACCGACTTTTAAGTCTTCTTGGTTGCGTTTTATAAGAGATCGATTTGTTATTAATTAACCTCTTTGTCGGTAGAGACCAGTAAGCATTGAGCAGTCTTGGAAAATGTTCTATTGTTTTTCAAGGTGAGAGGTCAAAGGTCAAGGTCGTAGTATCACTTATTAGGAAAACCTTGTGGGCAGGATACACACCGAACCGTAAGCTCCAGGATATTATAACTTAGTATATTTGATCACCATGATGAGAGAAAGATGCCTATTGTTTTTCAAGGTCAAAGGTCAAGGTCGTAGTATCACTTTTTAGGAAAACTTTGTGGGCAGGATACAAACTGAACCGTAAGCTCCAGGATATTATAACTTGGTATATTTGATCACCATGATGAGAGGAAGGTGCCTATTGTTTTTCAAGGTCAAGGTCATAGTATCACTTTTTAGGAAAACCTTGTGGGCAGGATACAAACTGAACCGTAAGCTCCAGGATATTATAACTTGGTATATTTGATCGTCATGATGAGAGGAAGGTGCCTATTGTTTTTCAAGGTGAGAGGTCAAAGGTCAAGGTCGTAGTATCACTTATAAGGAAAACCTTGTGGGCAGGATACACACCGAACCGTAAGCTCCTGGATATTATAACTTTGTATATTTGATCACCATGATAATGAATTAGCTCACAGAGGACAGTGCTAACTTCACTAAAATATGAATCCCACTAAAATATGTTTCCCTTGAGCAAAATCTACGGGCGTATTATGCCACGTTGGCATTGCTCTTGTTTCAGTAATTGGTGTGGATGATTGCTTTTTGAATGAACTGGATACTCATGTGTTGATCAGTAGTCAGTCCAAACACTAGTGTAGATAAATTGTGGCACCATTGCACGAATATTGTCTTCTTATAAGACATGCATTAACAGGGACTAAACTTCTATACGTAAATGTTTGACATCTAGAACAACAAAAAGACAGATTCTTTTATAATCACTTACAATGACTGTGTGGCTAAATACAGCTATGCTTTACAAGTATCCCTCTCATGTAATAGTTCATTGTCTCACATTCCAAGTGAAACATGTCCACACCAGAACTGTAACTCTCGTTAGGGCTGTTCATGTCATTAACGTTAACGACACGATGTGATATTGTATTGTGTCATGTGTAAAGGCTGTTCATGTCATTAACGACACGATGTGATATCGTATTGTGTCGTGTGTAAAGGCTGTTCATGTCATTAACGACACGATGTGATATCGTATTGTGTCGTGTGTAAGGGCAGTTCATGTCATTAACGATATGATGTGATATCGTATTGTGTCGTCTGTAAAGGCTGTTCATGTCATTAACGACACGATGTGATATTGTATTGTGTCATGTGTAAGGGCACTTCATGTCATTAACGACACGATGTGATATTGTATTGTATCATGTGTAAGGCTGTTCATGTCATTAACGACACGATGTGATATTGTGTCGTGTGTAAGGGCTGTTCATGTCATTAACAACATGATGTGATATCGTATTGTGTCATGTGTAAGGGCACTTCATGTCATTAACGACACGATGTGATATTGTATTGTATCATGTGTAAGGCTGTTCATGTCATTAACGACATGATGTGATATCGTATTGTGTCGTGTGTAAGGCTGTTCATGTCATTAATGACACGATGTGATATTGTGTCGTGTGTAAGGGCTGTTCATGTCATTAATGACACAGACAATGTGATATTAGATTGTGTCCATTGTAAGCTTGTTCTTTGATCATTGAGTATTTTGTGTTTGATAACAGCTGAGTCCTGGTAAGTGAATCACCATATGTCCAATATTGTGGCTTGTTTATACACAATGGAGCGCCAAATTAACATAAACTCAATTAAAGATATTGTTAATCATTTATAGATATCAAAAATTAATTTGATGCGCGCGATAGTTCAATTAAAGATCTCTTCAAATAATTAATGATATCTTCAATTCTGAATTTATGTGCGCATTAATTTAATTAATGCTCTCTTAAATTCAATTGATGCGTGCAATAATTCTTTCAGAGAAAGCAACTACATGTATATAATTAGAGATATCTTCAATTCAGCATATCTGCAATTGAATTAATGATCTCTTTAATTGAACTGTTGCTCTCTTTATAATTTAGAATATAACTGATGTGTGCATTAATTCCTTAAACAAAACCATTGTAAATAATTAAAGATTCAAATGAATTATAAAAGAGATCATCAAATCATTTATACCGAGCTCTAAATTCAATTTTGTGTGCAATAATTCCACTACATTGATGCACGCATCAATTGAATTGATGAGATCAATGATTGAATTGATGCGCACATCAAATCAATTATTGCTCTCAACTATTGATGCATGCATTATTTCATTTATTGGCACAATAACTGAATTAATGATATCTTCAAATGATTAAATATGTCTTCAATTATTTGAGTTTATGTTAATTTGGCACTCCATTGTACAAATTATGTTGTTTTTGTTTATTTGTATTAAAATGTTGATCTTTTATGTTTGTTGCTTCGATTCTATTGTTAGTATTTCATTTGGGATTGATCATTTTGTTTGCCATTAGTCTTTTATTGAGGTTAGTCAGACTCGAATTATTGAATAGACATTTGTTAACAATGAGTAGTAGTTGGGTTGTTGTT
Organism: Ostrea edulis; assembly: GCF_947568905.1. Taxonomy (NCBI): domain Eukaryota; kingdom Metazoa; phylum Mollusca; class Bivalvia; order Ostreida; family Ostreidae; genus Ostrea; species Ostrea edulis. The sequence goes on from NC_079167.1 coordinate 82,860,610, forward strand.
GTAGAGAGAAAAAGAAGAAAATTTCATTTGAAACCTAAGTAAATCAAGATAACCATATAGCTTACCTTTGTTCAGTGATAAATATTACACATGACTAAAAGTCAAATATGTTGACATATTCTTATTTTTGTAGATGAAGACCTAAACCTGTCTGACCTTGACCTTAGTGATGATGACCCTATTGGTGACCCCTTGGTGATATGACCAAAAGACATTGTATGTGGTGTAGATTTGAGTATTTGTAGTGCCTGTGACATATATCTATCATTAAAGGAACATGAATATTTAAAGTAATTCTCAAGACTTTTTCTTTTGTTTAAGACATATTCCATCGTTAAGGTCATCATGAAGAGGAAATTGTAACCTATGGTTAGAGAAGATAGACAAATCAGTATATTGTACTAATAAATCGTAGAACTAGGTGTGACAACAGCCCTTTCTGGCTCTGAAACTTGAACACACTTCAACATTTGAAATTTATTTACTGAAAATTCTTCCCCAAACTGATTTATAGTTTGGAATATGATGCTACAAACTTGATTTTTTACAATGTTTATTTACATTCTTTTTAAAAAAAATCATAAATGTCTACTTTTCTGGGCAGATTTTAAAAAAATTGTAGGCAATGAGCTTTGACCAGAACTATTTGCATGTAATACACGTATTTGTATGTTAATTTTACATGGCCTATACTATTTTATAAAGCTAAATAGTTTGGAAAAATTGTGAATTTTGGTTATTTCAAATAATGACAGGAGACAAGTTTGTGAAGTCATACTTAAGTAATGTATGATTCATTACCAAGATTATACAACTCACTTACATATCTGTGGCCCTTTTCACAAAATCTTATGATTAAGATGAAAATTTGAAAACACTAATTCTTTTATAATGTTTTGCTCATGTACATGTATTTCTGAATGAGCAAAACTATACACATGGTGATGAAACTTTATTCTTACTCTGGGACACAATTGCATCCAGTTATAAGTATAAGGCAGAGACATTTTTTCATCTTAGTAGTAAGAGTTTTTGTGAAAATGGCCACTGGTAACAAACTTAGTTTTACAGTCATAATTAAGTATTATTGTGATGGCAAACATCACAGAAGGACCCCGTGGCATTATATGCTAAGTTCAAGGTCCATAACTCTTTCAAAAGTAAGAACAAGGTACAATTGTGTTCATAAAATGGCCAAAAAATGTCTCCGTTTACACATGTCTTGAATAAAGCTTAATATGTGTTTTAAGTAAGTTAAATTTATGCCAAGTATACTATCTCAACTTAATTCAAAGTTGTTGCTTATTTGATGGCATTATTATGTCATATATAACACTTTTTCGCACCTTTTTTCAAAAAGAGCTTGATAACTGTTAAATTTCATCGAGATTATTGCATAGGAAAAGGTGTGCCCATCTGTCGAGCAAAATGAAATTAATATATATTGTGTGCCCATAGAAGATGATTAATGTATTTGATTACGAATTTGCTCGACGCATGGGCTGTGTGTTTTCTGAAAGGAAAACGCCCTTAATTTATGAATTTTTTCATTGATTTTGGCATTTTTACAATTTTATGCCAACTTCACTTTCCTGTCTTATAACTCAAAGCAATATTTTGATCAAATTAAAAGTATTTTGGGTTTGCTTAAACATTCCTTATTTGAATTTGGGACTCCTACTGAAATCATTCATTTTCTGGGCCAGATGACTGTGAAACTGTACCTGCTTCTATACTACATTGCCTCAGGAAAACAAAACAAGTTTGGTTCAAAGTCAAATACCGGTAACAAAAATGGCATGGCAAGACAAAAATTGCGACTAGCAATAAATTTGGCATAAATGAAAATATACACATGAAAATCTCATATCCTTAAAATCATAGCCATACTATAACCAGTAAAGCTACTGGGAGGGAAGGGTGGGCAATGTGGACGCCCGCAAATAGCAGTGACCGATACCCCAGCACAGCATGGACATTACTGAAAAAGCTTACTGATTAATGACAGATTTGATTTGGTGCATAAAAATACCTGCAGTCAGACAAAAACTGCAAGTTTGTGTATAAATTTTCAATTTTATAGGTGCAGAGATGAGCAAAAAAAAATAAGAAGTCCAAAAATGTTTGCTGGGACTCATGAACAGACTGATTCAATACTATAGCAAGGGGTCCTAATCGGGTTCATATTCTACTATTAGTAATCTTAGTTCATTGAAAACTCAAAACTGATATTTACTGGAAGCTAAAGTTAGCTGTGGGGATTCATTTGAATGTCTAGCAACTGATACCAATTACTCTCGATAGTCTATCAGGAAACAGAGGAATTGTCTTAAATCTAATACTAAGTGGCGTGCAGTATTCTGCATGGCTGACACAGGCACTTATTTCTGTAAATAACTTACAACCTCTGTATTATAAGTATACAGAGGTCTTAAGTTATTTACAGAAACAAGTGCCTGTGATGGCTGATTAGAAAAAAGTCTACGATCAAACTTCATCGCAGTGAAATATACAAATGTGCAAATAGCTGAAAAGTTCAAATGTTTATTCCTGATTCAGAAGCACAAATGTACTAGAGTAAAACAGCATTCAATAGTTTAATATACACATTGTATGATGAAATAAAAATAGGTTTGTACAAAGAAAATGTTTCAAAATTTTTTTATAAGCACAACTACATTGAAATAACAACATGAAACGAACTGCAGAGATTCCTTGTCATTGAGCTGGATTTCAGAACTTCCCTCGCAAGGCACAACTCGTGAATTTGTCCAAACTAGACACAAAGTAAAAGTCGCCTGTATCTAGTGGAAGTTGATTGAGGAGTAAGGTCACACTCCTTTAGTCCTCTACGTCGCTGTCGTAGTTTTCAGTATCATTTCCGAGTAGACGGATAGCAGCGGAACAACTTTCCCAGGGTTTGTGTGTGCATAAATTCGCTGTAAATAAGAGCAACATTAATTCACATTCATTCATACATTTCATTGCTGCTTGGTACAATATTTAAAATTATCTGCACCGAGCTTCTGCAGGCACTCATCATGACTGGTTTTACTTTCTGCTCTGCTTTTAGCTTTTATCATGTAAATTTTTGTATTTGATTTAGCTGTATATTAAAAATTTAGCAAAATTAAGTTCAAGTAATGAATTTTTCGACACATCCAATTAGCATTTATGATGTCATGTGTTGTCTTTAACTAGTAGCACAGTCATGTAGTTTAATAAACATGTATAAAGCATGAACGGATTAGACAAGGATAGCCTATAGAAGTTCTTTCAACCAAATCACACTTTGTAAAACACACATATGGTGTTGTGCTGTCTTGAAACATCACAGCTTATTTAGTGTTATACTAACTTGTGGACACTTAAGCTACGAACAAATCAAACTTCTGTTTTCGAATATTTCTGTACAAAATGTGAATAAATATGTAAAACATATAAAAATAGCATTAATGTTACAAACTGAATCAAGTCAAGTTGATAAAATTATTAGTGTTTACTGCAGGTATTTGTTTTCATAGCTTTCCCGTATAGAGACACTCAATCTGTTATCACCCTTTTCACGCATTGATTGAAAAAGGTGCATCATGTTGGTAAGTAAGTATCAACAAATATTTCACAATAAGGAAACTTTCAAATTTGCCTCAATTTTGCCAAATAGTGCAAAAATTGTAACTCTTCAAAAGGAGGTAGAAAAAATTGTTTGTAACAAGTGTCTATGATACAGCACATGTAGTGTTGAGCCATCCTAATGCAACAATTAATGCATGTTTAGCACATGTTTATTGTTATCTTTACAATTAGTACATGTAACCCTGAGCTATCTTAACATTACATGTACCATATGTAATGTTTTCTGTTGTCAATTTCTGACATCTCTGTAATCTATCAATGTGTCGTCTCCTGAATGCATTTTTACATGGTTACAAGGGGAATGACTCTAAAATCTGTCCCAGTATTTGTAATGTTTGCAGAATTAATTAGAAAATTGTTTTTATTTTCAGAAATAATAAATTTTTTAAATGCATACAGAATTTTTTATTTTTCACAATACCATATCTACAGATACTACTATCTCAGGTTTGGTAATCGTCAATAAAGCATTTGAATTTGAATATATACATTGAATGTTTACTAACATTCTGTAACACACAAAGAAGTAATCTAAAATACCCAAGTACAATATAGTACCCCTCTAAGTACTTTAAAATAGTACCTCTCTAAGTACTACCAAATAGTTTCCCTTAAACACATTAACACTCCCAAATAGTAATTCAGTACTTTATAATACTGTAGTACTGGTACCTTTTCAAGTACTCCCAAATATCCCTCCCCCTTACACATGTAAACACTCCCAAATATCCCTCCCCCTTACACATGTAAACACTCCCAAATATCCCTCCCCCTTACACATGTAAACACTCCCAAATATCCCTCCCCCTTACACATGTAAACACTCCCAAATATCCCTCCCCCTTACATGTAAACACTCCCAAATATCCCTCCCCCTTACACAGGCAAACACTCCCAAATATCCCTCCCCCTTATACATGTAAACACTCCCAAATAGTCCCCCCTTATACATGTAAACACTCCCAAATAGTCCCCCCTTATACATGTAAACACTCCCAAATAGTCCCCCTTATACATGTTAACAATCCCAAATAGTCCCCCTTAAACATGTTAACAATCCCAAATAGTCCCCCTTACACATGTAAACACTCCCAAATAGTCCCCCATATACATGTTAACACGCCCAAATAGTCCCCCTTATATATGCAAACACTCCCAAATAGTCCCCCTTATACATGCAAACACTCCCAAATAGTCCCCCTTATACATGTTAACACTCCCAAATAGTCCCCCTTATATATGCAAACACTCCCAAATAGTCCCCCTTACACATGCAAACACTCCCAAATAGTCCCCCTTATACATTTTAACACTCCCAAATAGTAACTTTCTAAGTACTTTTCTATAGTTCCCCTTACACATGTAAACACTCCTGAATAGTAACTCTGCAATACAACACATAATCTTAGTT
>NC_079167.1:82870656-82880656 GCF_947568905.1 Ostrea edulis
ATGAATACAATAATGCAATTAAAAACATCGAGTGATGCATCTCCATAATTCCCTTTAAACTGGTTCTCTGGTGATACATTGCAAAAACTGGTTATTACTGAGTGACATAACATATTCATATGTACTTCAAACAAGGCATGTTTTTAAATGTATGTATGTATTATAATTGTTTTAACACTTCGGTATACATGTACACTTTAACATAAGCTTATCGGTTAAATGAATCATAGTTTTTTTTTTACTCTTCCAAACTTATGTTAAATTTAATTCAAACTGAAGAATCATCACACTGATTCCAATTTACACTGTACTTGAATTTTGAAAAATGAGATGTAATAAAGTGTTGTTGGGAGGACAAACTAAAACTGTCCTAATGGCATTAATACAACCCACAGGGCAGATTTGATGGTGGAAAATAGTGAATTTTTGTTCATTGAAGAATGAACACATCCTTTTGACATGGAGAGGAACACTGTTGTGGGAGTATAATAAAGAGTGTACAATTTTTCAAGGATATCTATTCTTTAGTTCTTGAAAAATGACTTTGACAAAATCATACCCATGCCAGATGGGCAGACAGACAGACATATGATTTCATGATATCCTCTTCTAAACTTATGCAGTAGTTTCTGTGAGAGAGCAGATTGTTAAAAAATCTAAAAGAAAATGACAAATTCCATACAGTTGAAAAAAACCACTTCCTTGAATGTTAAAGAATCTCGATAAAAATGACAGGTGCACAACTTCATTATATACATAATATATGCACAAAGGTTTTTTTAATAAAATCTGTTCATTGGTTTTTAAGATATATTCTGGACAATGACAACACCCCCTCAAAATATCCATCACTTCCTTGAATGTTAAACAATTTCAATGAAAATAGCAGGTACAACTTCATTATTCATATACATTACATGAAGATGTACAGAAAGTTTTAATCAAATCTGTTCATTGGTGTTAAGGTATACCATATAACGGGCTATGTGATTTGCGTATCACAAATTTTGCAAAAATACCCCAAAACACTGTTATTTTTTATTTAGTTAGTTCTTTGTTTGCGAGTTGAGCTATTGTTATCTTGTAAGATATGATACACAATGGTGTAAATTTTATGCAAAATTAATTGTTTGCGATTCAAAAATACTTGCAAAGACAGCGAAAATTGGATTATTGCAAAAAAAACCAACCCATTATACGGCACTCTGGAAAAATTATGTCTGGACGAATGGTCAAAGTGATTCCAGTATACCACCCCCCTCTAAACTTCGCTTGTGGGGGTATAAAAAGCTATTTAAGATATTCAATGTAAAATGATAATAATTTGATAAATGGATGGTCTGATTTTTAAAATCTTGTTCCATCTCCTTTTGTTATACATTGAATACGATAAGATGACATTTTTGACAACAAATTATCAATAAAGCAGTAAAGCACCTCTCCAATCATACACACTATTAGCTACACAAACAAGAAGCAACAAGCCAAAAACCCTGAGTCATGAACAATTCAAGGGAGATCATAATGTAAGTGGCTCCAAGTCTATTTCATTAACAAAAGGTTTTCTACCTTCCGTTTCATCTTTCTGTCGGGGCGGCAGAAGGAATAAGATGGACAGTGCCACCAGCGCGTGCCACACACTGTGAATGTATTTATAGTTCTCCTCTGTCTCCAGGAACGTGAAGATGACTACCCCTGTCCCTGCACACACCACCCCAGGCAACAGGAACAAGAGGTAGCGGCGCTTAGAGGGGTATAACTGGCGCCTTCTTGCACATCTAAAAATCTGGAAATGAAACAAGTAAGACATAATCATACATACATGTAGATAAGATAAACTTCATAGTAAAAGGCTACTTCCAAAACATTCTTGTTCATACTACATGTAATTTTAATAGATGATCAATTTTTTCTTTTCCTTTTATTGTCTTTGTGTAGAGTGCTGCTATGAATTTATTTTGTAATTACATTCATATTAATACAGTGAAACTTGTCTAATCCAGGAACTGGTCGCGGTACCTCAGTGGTAGAGCGTTTGTTTCATAACCTTGAGCTCAAGCCCCACTCGTACCATGGATGTGTCAAACCTAAGACAGGTAGTGAATGTTCCTTCGCTATAAAATGCTCTACATTTAGAAGTGAGAGTCACATGTCTGTCAGATACGATCTATAACGGAGAGTCCGCGTCAAGGCAGATAATGGCATGATAAAGAACCCTCACTGCTATGGCCCTGAGCACTAAGCATAGGTCTAAATCCGTGATACTTCACCTACAGCTAGTCTCAATATGAGTGAAAAAACTTGAGAGGCCGTAAAACAAATCATCATTCAATCGAATCCAGGCAAGCTTGCTACTGTTGTGAATACTTTTCGGTGCCCCCGAGATGTTGTGAATTCAAGACTGTATATTCAATAACTGGGTAAATACTATTTCTTAAATATTTCACATTATTATACATTAATAGGATACTTCACAATTAATAGCTGACGGTATTCCTGCAACATGACGTCATATTTAATTATGTATTGTTACGTCATCATAACAAAGAACAAGGTACGATTGTGTACATAAAAAGGCCCCAAAAAATTCTCTGATTTAAATGTGTCTTGAATCAAGCTTGCTCTGTGTTTTGAATAAGTTAAATACATGCCAAGTATACTATCTCAACTTAAATCAAAGTTATTTCTTATTTTATAGCATTATTACGTCACAAATACGAGTTCTTCCCGCCTTTTTTCAAAAAGAGCTTGATAACCGTTAAATTTCATCCAGATTATTGCTTAGGAAGAGGTGTGCCCATCCGTCGAGCAAAATGAAATTAATATATATTGTGTATTAAGAGAAGATGAAAAATGTGTTTGAATATAAATTTGCTCGACACATGGGCTGTATGTTTTCTGAAAGGAAAACCCCTTGAATTTATGAAAATTTTCATTGAATTTTGCATTTTTTGGCAATTTTATGCCAACTTCACGCTCTTGTCATACAACACAAAGCAATTTTGGATCAAATTAAAGGTAGTTTGGATTTGCTTATATATTCCTTATTTGAATGCCAGATTTTTGGACTCCTACTGAAATCATCTATTTTCTGGGCCAGATGACTATAGAAAACGTCTCTACTTCTTTGTTAGTTTAAATTAAATAGTCAAGGTGAACAGTGGAGTTGACCATTCCTAAACATTAGTCTCTCACACAGGTACAAAGAAAGTCTACAAATGACACAACATCCAGATTGCAGACTACTTTTGTTCCCATGACTAGAGTTGAGGGCATATTGCTTTACCCTCGTCTGTTTGTCCCACATAATACTGTTCTGCTAGCTCCTTCTGTTTTCAAGCTAGAACTTTTACATCACAAAGGGTTTCATAACATTGTACATGTATGCTAAGCTTGTGCACATTATAGTAGGATTTCTCTAGAAATTTTCCACAAGTGAAAAATTGTTAAATTTTGACATTTTTTTGTGAAATGATGCATTCAGTGTTTTTTGTAAATTTTTCAATTTAATATACAGCTGAACTTTGTCGTTTTTCCGTGGAATTTTGGTTCAGCTAATTCCTAGTTTTTAATCTACAAGTTTTACATCATCATATTAATGCCCATTCGAAGGCAGTACATATTGTGAAGGTTTTGATTTTTAAACTTTTTCACACATGACAGGATGTTAAACTTGCAACTCAATTTACCATGTATATATTCTGCAGTGTTAACTTCCACATTTTTCCTTTCCTTAAACGGATTGCGGGGACATCAGATGTGTTTTCCCAGACATGACCACATTAAAATATACCCCAGTATCAATGTTTCCTAATTTAAATCTATGTTTTCTTCAAACCTATAAAGGGGACATCATCTTTGTCTAGTTTTCAATAATAGGACCCAGATTTGGTGCCAAAAATGTATGCAGTTTACACAACATTTCAGATTGCACAACATCTCTGGATCAGCCGAGTTTCACTAAATGTTCAGACTAAATATCAGCATTTTAAAAGCTCTATGTCAAGGAATGTGAAGATTTCAACAAAAACCAATCAAAAGCTTCTTGTCAAGGAATGTGAAGATTTCAATAAAAACAATCTGTAGAAATCTGTGTATCTACCCATGATGATATCATGATGATGATTCCCAAACAGATGGGAATGAGGAATACATATAGGGAGTGCTTGTCATACTCCATTCCCACCGCCAAACCAAGCACGCCCAACATGACTAGGAAACTTTTGGCTTTTTCTGGCAGGCGAGCCATTGCCAAGGTCGTGACCCAGAATGATGTGTAAGATCCCAGGAAATCACAGAAACTGAGGACATCGTACTTCATCATACAGAACTGGTACAGGGCTTTACTAGAGTCACAGGCATGGTAAAACTGAAAGTACAAAACAGCATGGTAAAATAAAGTACAAAACAGTATGGTAAAACAGTATGGTAAAACTGAAAGTACAAAACAGCATGGTAAAATAAAGTACAAAACAGTATGGTACATTAAGTAAAACTGAAAGTATAAAGCAGAATGATAAAATTTAAAGTACAAAACAGTATGGTAAAACTGAAAGTACAAAACCATGGTAAAACTGAAAGTACAAGTGGCCCATGGGCCACATTGTTACATTAGTCAGGTTATGGTAATCTGACACAGTAAGAACTGACAACAGTTACATTAGTCAGGTTATGGTAATCTGACACAGTAAGAACTGACAACAGTTACATTAGTCAGGTTACAGTAATCTGACACAGTAAGAACTGACAACAGTTACATTAGTCAGGTTACAGTAATCTAACACAGTAAGTACTGATAACAGTTACATTAGTCAGGTTACAGTAATCTAACACAGTAAGAACTGACAACAGTTACATTAGTCAGGTTACAGTAATCTAACACAGTAAGTACTGACAACAGTTACATTAGTCAGGTTACAGTAATCTGACACAGTAAGAACTGACAAGTTACATTAGTCAGGTTACAGTAATCTAACACAGTAAGAACTGACAACAGTTACATTAGTCAGGTTACAGTAATCTGACACAGTAAGTACTGACAACAGTTACATTAGTCAGGTTACAGTAATCTAACACAGTAAGTACTGATAACAGTTACATTAGTCAGGTTACAGTAATCTAACACAGTAAGAACTGACAACAGTTACATTAGTCAGGTTACAGTAATCTGACACAGTAAGTACTGACAACAGTTACATAAGTCAGGTTACAGTAATCTAACACAGTAAGTACTGATAACAGTTACATTAGTCAGGTTACAGTAATCTAACACAGTAAGTACTGACAACAGTTACATAAGTCAGGTTACAGTAATCTGACACAGTAATCTAACACAGTAAGTACTGACAACAGTTACATTAGTCAGGTTACAGTAATCTGACACAGTAAGTACTGACAACAGTTACATTAGTCAGGTTACAGTAATCTAACACAGTAAGTACTGACAACAGTTACATTAGTCAGGTTACAGTAATCTGACACAGTAAGATCTGACAACAGTTACATTAGTCAGGTTACAGTAATCTGACACAGTAAGTACTGACAACAGTTACATTAGTCAGGTTACAGTAATCTGACACAGTAATCTAACACAGTAAGAACTGACAACAGTTACATTAGTCAGATTACAGTAATCTGACACAGTAAGTACTGGCAACAGTTACATTAGTCAGGTTACAGTAATCTAACACAGTAAGAACTGACAACAGTTACATTAGTCAGGTTACAGTAATCTGACACAGTAAGTACTGACAACAGTTACATTAGTCAGGTTACAGTAATCTGACACAGTAAGTACTGACAACAGTTACATTAGTCAGGTTACAGTAATCTGACACAGTAATCTAACACAGTAAGAACTGACAACAGTTACATTAGTCAGGTTACAGTAATCTGACACAGTAAGTACTGACAACAGTTACATTAGTCAGGTTACAGTAATCTAACACAGTAAGAACTGACAACAGTTACATTAGTCAGGTTACAGTAATCTGACACAGTAAGTACTGACAACAGTTACATTAGTCAGGTTACAGTAATCTGACACAGTAAGTACTGACAACAGTTACATTAGTCAGGTTACAGTAATCTAACACAGTAAGTACTGACAACAGTTACATTAGTCAGGTTATGGTAATCTGACACAGTAAGAACTGACAACAGTTACATTAGTCAGGTTACAGTAATCTGACACAGTAAGTACTGACAACAGTTACATTAGTCAGGTTACAGTAATCTAACACAGTAAGAACTGACAACAGTTACATTAGTCAGGTTACAGTAATCTAACACAGTAAGAACTGACAACAGTTACATAAGTCAGGTTACAACAGTGGAATACTTACAGTAGAGAAGAACATTGTGAAGAAATAGACTAGGGCCTCCAGGAAGAAGCGGCGGTAGACAGCGACACAGATACTGGGAATAAAGAACAAGTTACTGAGAGACAGAAGGAGGGTTCCCAGCAAGATGGTGCTGTTTTTCTCCGCATCTCGACCGTCAGTACATCCATAGCCAGCCCAGCCTACAATTTAAATGAGACTGATAATGATGATGATAAATTAGTATCCCTCATGATATGTAGCCATTTGACAAATCAGGACATTAAACAATCTGTGCAGTGAAATTCATTTTTGCTCACATTTTGTCACCCATTTTGCTTTCTTCTAAATGAACATATTCAAAACTGGGCAAACATAGATTTACTCATTACCTATACAGTTACACACTAAAGTAGTACCCAAAACAAACTCATTACATATACAGTTACACACTAAAGTAGCACCCAAAACAAACTCATTACCTATACAGTTACACACTAAAGTAGCATACAAAACAAACTCATTACATATACAGTTACACACTAAAGTAGCAACCGACACAAACTCATTACATATACAGTTATACACTAAAGTAGCACCCAAATCAAACCAGCTTTCAGAAAATTATGAATGGAATGAAATTACTTTCCCATTACCATGAGTGAAAATAACAAAGAATTATTTTTTTCTGCATACAGAAGTCAGTGCACCTCTAGTTTTCCCTGATGTTTGCTAGGGAACAATTTTGTTTAATTGGACTTTCGATTAATCTAAACAGACGTTAAAGTTAATTCATATACATGTGTACATTCCAACTGAATTAATGTATATCTCCACCATTTTCCCATTATTGACGGGTCACGTACTTGAATAGTACTTTCTCATTACTGACTGACCACTTACCTGAGTAGTACTTTCTCAACACTGACTGACCACATACCTGAGTAGTACTTTCTCATCATTGACTGGTCACGTACCTGAGTAATACTTTCTCATCACTGACTGACCACGTACCTGAGTAGTACTTTCTCATTACTGACTGACCACGTACCTGAGTAGTACTTTCTCATCACTGACTGACCACGTACCTGAGTAGTACTTTCTCATTACTGACTGATCACGTACCTGAGTAGTACTTTCTCATCATTGACTGACCACGTACCTGAGTAGTACTTTCTCATCATTGACTGACCACGTACCTGAGTAGCACTGACATGCACTGAAGATGTGAGAGCCACTGATGTACTCATTGCATGCTCCAAACGTCCCACACTGACCGTCCACACATCCCATTACACTCAAGCTCAGAGCCACTCCTGGTAAAATGTGACAGGGCTCGGTCCTAAAACAGAGAATACAATTAATTTTACATTCATCCCATTACACTCAAGCTCAGAGCCACTCCTGGTAAAATGTGACAGGGCTCGGTCCTAAAACAGAGAATACAATCAATTTCACATTCATCCCATTACACTCAAGCTCAGAGCCACTCCTGGTAAAATGTGACAGGGCTCGGTCCTAAAACATGGAGAATTTTATTTGTACATTTGTACAATTTCACATTCATCAAGGAATATTTTTACATTTCATGCTTTGTTCCACTGTAGACACAATTGATGAACTTTATCTCAGCTAACACTTACTGAGTAATTTGTAACAATTTATTTAAGCACCTATGTCACTATATGTGTAGCTATTCCAGTATATTTAATTGTAGTCATAGACTCAAAGTCTAACCAAATTTGTTTGTGGTGGATTTGATTGTTGTTATGTATCATTTGTTTGTGGTGGATTTGATTGTTATTGTCTTTTGTTTGTGGTAATTTGATTGTTGTTGACATTTGTTTGTGGTAATTTGATTGTTGTTGACATTTGTTTGTGGTAATTTGATTGTTGTTGACTTCTGTTTGTGGTAATTTGATTGTTGTTGTCTTTTGTTTATGGTAATTTGATTGTTGTTGTCTTTTGTTTATGGTGGATTGATCTGTGAGTATTTCCACACCAAGGAAACAAAGAAAATCAATAAGAAAGTATAGCAATCTGAAATATCTATGTTTTGGTGAAGAAGTGAACAGACAGCCATAAACTCCATGATAAAAGCGCACAGCTAGTACAAGCACAGAACTTACTGGTTTGATGTCTTATTTACACACTGACTATGGAGGGCCAGGTACCAGGTTCCTGCCTCAGGGTAGGGGATGTAGCGGGTGACAGAGGTGGTGGAATTAGAGTGAAGGGTCAGTGGAAGGCCCTGCGGACATGCCCTGATGGTCTCCTGATGAGGGAGGTAACTTCTGACTAGACACACCCACACTGTGGCTCTCTGTTTGGTACTCTACAACAGAACAAAGTGCACAAAATCAGGACTACAATTCATGTAATCAACAACATAATATGAACATATACAAATTTAAAGCAATACATGTAGTTTTATTCCCATGTCTGATGTTGGATTGATACAACAGACAATGTCTAATAAGAACACCCTTATCTGGGTTATGTTAGTCAACAGGCATCACTGCTACATGTACAATATATTGAAACTTATCACTGTGTACAGTACATTTGAGGTTTGGACTAGTGAAACTGAACTTATCACTGTGTACAGTACATTTGAGGTTTGGACTAGTGAAACTGAACTTACCACTGTGTACAGTACATTAGAGATTTGGATTTTGAATGTGCCCCCCAGATCCTTGTCAGCTTCCAGACGGAGATCACTGATTAGTACAGCTTCATCTGACACCAAGATCTCATTACTAAGTATTGGATTCAGGAAAATATTGGGAAAGTAGAAAAACGATTTGAAGAGGTCCTTGGATATATGAAACCTCCCAAGGCTCGAGATAATTACACAGACGTTATCTCGCGTCAGACTCGAGTTGACCACACTCAGAGGTGAGCTCACGTTACTGGCTAGGCTGGTGTTGACTGATGCCATGCGATCCTGTATCCTGTCAGTGGCCACCTCTCTGGTGATTTCTGTTTCATCATCAGGAGTGATTAATTGGAAGATATCATTTAGGACACAATCTGAAATTATCATGCATTTTTACCAAATTACATGTCACCAAATTATTAGATGAAGTGCATTACAGTCCAGCTATTTACAATGTAATCCTGCTTAATGTAATGTGTAGAGTAATAAAACTGGGTGAATTTCATTTTCCCATGAGAACAATTTGATAATGTAAAAAAAAAAAGCCATTACGGATGTATCTTGTGGTGGTTTTACTGTATCAAAGTGATTATAAAATTCAAGGTCTAATTAATAATTAAATTAAAGACAGTGTCTTTGAATAAAAGACTTACATTTTGGAATGAAGCTTAATGTAAAATTAAGCATTCCATTGCCTATATATTGAAATCTGCCATAATTCCACTCAGTGACTTTAGGAGAGAGAATGTCAATTTGACACTGGCTTTCGTTTGAACAATTTCTAGTATTGTTTTTTGAGGGCAGGGTACCAGAACCGATGTCCACCAGTAAAGGACACATTTCCTTTGTTGTGTTGTCTGTGTTCATAACACAATTACGAAGAACCACTGAGTACGCATAAGTATTGTCTGGCAGTCTGAATCTGTAAATAAACATTGTTTCACAAATACAGTAAAACCCATTTTCATGGAACTTGTTTACTTGATTGTATCTTATTCAATGTTCCTCTAGAGAATTTTTT
>NC_079167.1:82885656-82953156 GCF_947568905.1 Ostrea edulis
CTAACCAGTGTAAATCAACTGACACTCCATTTTCATCTGTTCAAAAAAAAAGACGATTTGATGCAATTCTTTGAACTTCTGGAGTTTTCTTTCCAAAAAACTTTCAATAGTTAGGTTAAGCTTGAATGCTAAGTTAGTGTTTTGGTGTTCAATAAAAGGTGAACACTTCTTGCAATTAATGATCAAAGATTGTAAAACAATGCATTTATGATCAAAACTCTAAAAGAGTTAACAAAGGTGTTTTCACAATGATTAACTGACACATTTTTACATTGATTGCATGCTGTTCAAACTTAAATAATGTTTATAATATGCATGCAAAACTTCCCTTTTTTGTTAAGTAATTAATCTGACAATTATTATATATTTGATATAATGAGGCCGGATGGACTAAGCAAAATGGGCCGGATCAACGACGGAATGGATCGGGACGGATCGACAAGGGACGGATCAACAGCAATCTGTATGGTTACACTGCAGGTCCCAATTTTGGTGATGTCGCAGTTTGATTTTAACAATGATTATGGTTAAAGTTATTCCTTGGGGTTTCATTTTGTCCCTCTGATTCATTCTCCCTTACTCATAAACAACTATATCAAACTTAAAAAGAGACTTCATTTCACTAAACCCTGATATTAAAACCATTATTCATATATTTGACTATACCATCAAACCAACATTGTTATTTTCTTCGGAAATCTGGTGTTACATGTACTACTAATTCTGGTGGTACCATAGACAAAATTTATTCAAACCAACTTTGTGATAAACTACATCTTAACTTTTGCAAACTAATACTTGGTGTACAAATCTGCAACTAATTTTCCTGTACATACTGTCAGAAGATGCTACAAGGGGATTGTTAAATGAATTTCTTTTTAAAATAAATTAAATCTAGGTGTGCATGGGGGTGGGGGTGTTGTGCATGCAATAGCGTTGAATTTATTGATTTATTTAAAATTAGTATCATTATAATATATTGAAATGCATTTTACGTTCAAAGGCAGTGCTGTTCACAGTTTCACAATCTTGAAAGGTTTGCAACAAGACTTGGGCATTTTTATCACACAATTAGTGACTTGGAAAGATTGATAGTAAAAATAAGTAAAGTAGAGGCAGTCGAGAGCATTTCGCGAGTCAAAGATTTTAGCATGTCACAGTGAAGGCAACAGAAATAAAATGTATACAATATAAATATTTCAATCACATTTTTGTATAATGTGTTTTATGTTTTAATGATTTGATATAAAACCCTGGGAGAGAAAAACTAAAATGGGCTGTTTCTGCTGCCAATTTCATTCATGAACCGAGTATTTGACAAAAATTGAACCTGACCAAAGCATGAACAATTACAAACTATGCACATACATGTACATGTAGCTGCGCTCGCTCAAACGGTAGCACCGTCAACATATAAAATAATTACTAGTTAAACTGTATATGCCCCCCGAGGGTCCTTGATTGGCGAATAAACATAGGAATTATCATTATACACCAGGCTTTATCGATCAGCTGTTCGCTGGATATCAACTGTTATCTTTGAACAGATTTACTAAATTCGAACGTCTCAAAAATTAGTATGCTTACAATATAAAGTCGAATACACTTACGTTCAGATGAGATAATCGTAAACAAATGAAATAAAGCAATCACACAGACATAATTCCCATTCATAGCCAAGTCCGGAAGTCCACTTTGATGAGGGTCGCTTTGTAGTCAGGTTCCCGAAACCCCTCTGACTAGTCGCTTTGATGATATTGATGTTGAATTGTTGTTGAATGTCGAACCCGATTCAAACCAGCAACTTTACTGCATTAATATTATATCTAGATACATAAATATTTCACGATAACTATGGATATTATTTAAATTGTAAATATAGCTTTCAATAGGCATACCGTTTGCGGACACATGGTTTGTAAGTCGAGATGTTTGATGACGTCATTTCTCTCTGTGATGTGACGTTTTCAGCCAAGAAAAGATGGTATGCTCAGATTGTTGCAGAAAACCAAGCACTAAAGTGAACGTAAGCGCTTTACAAATATCACTGGTGTTTTTCATTGTTATGTGCTCTAATTGGATATGATAAAATACGACTATGATCATGGTCTCCTATTATCGCGTTAGTACGTTTAAAAAAAAAAAAGATTCGACATTTCAGCTCCTTTGTCAAAACTGACAAAAGTACAGTATAGAACGTCAGAAGCCACCGAGGTTATAGGAATAGACCTACAGTACATGATATAACGTTATATGATGAGTTCAATAGCCATTTTAAATTATTTTCTTTCTTTCCCCAATTTAGATCTAGATATCTATTTTAGACAAAACATAGTTTTGATATCTCAATACACGTATCAACACTTCGCGAAAGTTACGTCCCTTGTCCGCCATCTCTCGGATAAAAATCGTATTTCCCTACGTTGGCCTTTGTAATTTTCCTATCTGTAGCTTTGACATCTGTTATTTTTCCATCAATTGCAGTTAACTACAATCTACAATATGCCCCAGATTGGGGCAACCCATTAACTTGTATGAAAACTTGGTAATTGGCTAAATTTCCAAGTAATAACATCTTACATTTGGTAAGGTAAAGAAGGAAAACTTGGTTTTTCACCGATTGACCTTTGGCTGACCCCGCAAAGGGACGTAACTCGCGGCGAAGTGTTGATACGTGTATTAGCCCGGCGTCTCACTGAATCGTGCTAGTTAAATGTTTTCTATGAAAACATTTTAAATCACCAACATTTTGTGTTAATTTTGTGATGTTAAAAATTACGTCTTTTCCTCAACCGACACAGTGAAAATTAAGTCGTGAAAAATACGGTGTGCAACTTCGGTTTGCTTCGTGTTAGTTGAACTTGAAGAGTTCCATTGTATCGTGCTACGTCATCAAATCAATCTATAGAGCTCAAAAAGTGACAGAATTCAATATTTTTTTAAAATCTTACAAGACACTTGGTTTTATTCTTACATCTGACCCGTTGTAATAAAAAAAATATATACATAGTGCATGGAAAATTTAGCATAATATATGAGTGATGCCTTGCTTAATACCAGTTCTTCTTGTAAACGACCTATATTTCAAAAAGTCATATTGTAAATTCAATAGATTTATTCATGAAATCCGAATGTTAGTTTATATATTTATTTAAGTCCCATACTTATAAACTTTACCTTTTCGAACATAAATGATTATAATTACTTTCTTCAATTTCAGGCCCTCTTAAAATCTATTTTTAGATATAATAATGAGTGAAATAGATCATATTCCTTTCACTATATAAAGATTGAATCATTTTTACAACGTATTTCATGACTGTGTATATGTATTTCCCCTATCATGATTGTATTTGTTTTTCTGGGATACAACTCCCAATACAAAGCTGGAATCGAGCCCCTCCTATACACGTATCAACACTTCGCCGCGAGTTACGTCCCTTTGCGGGGTCAGCCAAAGGTCAATCGGTGAAAAACCAAGTTTTCCTTCTTTACCTTACCAAATGTAAGATGTTATTACTTGGAATTTTAGCCAATTACCAAGTTTTCATACAAGTTAATGGGTTGCCCCAATCTGGGGCATATTGTAGTTGACTGCAATTGATGGAAAAATAACAGATGTCAAAGCTACAGATAGGAAAATTACAAAGGCCAACGTAGGGAAATACGATTTTTATCCGGGAGATGGCGGACAAGGGACGTAACTTTCGCGAAGTGTTGATACGTGTATTTTAATGCTGTAGCGAATAATAAATGAATAATTTTTTTGCCACCAACATATTGTTTTCCTACATTTGTTTACATTCAGACACCGGAATTAGTGAATCCTTCCACCACAAAATATAGTCCCTGTCAAACCCTTTCAAAATTTGAATTGACACAACAAATTTCAACTGGATAGGGTTCAGCAATAGATGTGTAATATATCTGCACCAATGGGATCAGTATTGAACCAATGAATACTTATAGTTGTAGCATCCTGTGCAGTTGTACTCAAAAGCTCAGGAGCTAACTTCCTTAAGTCAAATTTAAATGTTCATGAAAATGTCTTTTTCATTTTTACCTTTCTGGCTTTCCATATATATCAGACGATATTTTGAAAACGATTCAGAATATAAGGATTGGACTTGGAATTAACAAAATAATGTATATTATTCTGAATGCTTTCTTCATCTATTTTTAGGAAAATTCAAATTCTGCATTATTTGAACTTATTGTACTGAAGACTTACCAATAACAAACTTTAATTCAAAATATATTACATGTACCTGACTAAACAACATGATTTCATGTTTTGATTCCAAAAATAACTCACCGCTAAGGAAGCGTTGCATATGCGTAATCGACGAAAATAAAAATAACACGATACAATGGGACGCACGGTACAGTGAGAAGCGAGTTTAATTCATATGAATTTTTGTGCCCCCCCCCCCCCCCTTTCTTAAGGTTTTTGATTATAATGTTCTGTGTGGAAATTTTAAAAAATCACTTTGATACATAATATTTATATCTATAGCTGATTCAGACATTCTAATTTTTAAAAATAAAAATGCGTCTAGTCTCGCTTTCACGTGCAAAGTCTTGAGAGCGAGAGTCTAGGGAAAGCAGGACTAAAATGCATCAAAATTTAACCTGTTACTTGTTATATTTCTTAAATCTAAGGTTCAAATCTGAAGATATATTAGAAAATTTTACAAAGTTTACTTGTTTGAAATCGATGTCTGTTTGAGAATTTTTCACTCATTTGAGGCTCGCCAACTGAAGATGAAGTACCAAAAATTTAGACCATTGCCTATGCTTTATTAGTGCCTAGGGCCATCATGGCCATAGCATTGAGGGTTCTAAACATTTCAACGCCAAAATGCTTGCAGTGACACTGGACCTCTGTTTTTAAGGTCATATCTGAAAGATTCTCACTTCTAAATGCTGAGCTGCATTTTGCGAAGGAGCAATCACTACCTATTTGTTTCACATAGCCACAGCACGAGCAGGGCCAATCTGATTAAAATCAGCTACATGATCCGCTCCTCTTTTTTTTTTGAATGTTGCTACATGAGGAGCTGATTTTAATCAGATTGGAGCAGGGCCAGAACTCTCAACCTCCTGGTTACAAAGTGAACTATCTACTACCAGGGTTTTATCCAGCATTTAGTTGTTACTACCCATTTTATATTTAAGGGGAATTTTTGAGAATGTAGTCATGAGCTTCCAGGGGATGGGAATGGGGGACATCTATGGAATATAATATCCACAGATTATAACAGCCATATAAAGTGATTGATTACTCATTTTATCTATATTGTAAGTCTGACATTTGTAGAAAATGACATAGAATATCAAAAAAATGATTTTTATTTAAAATTCTTATACAATTTTGTGAAGTTTCTACAAATGAAGGGGATTTTTTTTATCTGTGGAAGGGGAAATGTCCATTTGTTGCCAAGGGGGAAAGGTACCTTTTACCGGTAGTAAAAACAACCTAGATAAATCCCTGACTACTGTCAACTGACTTACCGTGTCTGGTCAATTTTATAATGAAATGAAATGGCCAAAATTCAGTCTATGAATTATAGATATATCATTTCTGATAACTTCATGCATTGAGATAGTGAAATGCAGTTGGTATGCAAAGTTAAAATCTACAACAATTAATGTTAAAGGATTGATCATGTGATGAACAGGACTATGCCACACATACATCTCAATGAAGACTATGAAAACTATATCTTATTTTGTATTATAAACATGTTTCAGACCAAGAAATATAAAGATCTGCCCGCTTTGACTGATGGACCAATCGTAGACAGGGAATGTCGTGACATCATATTTCTCATTATCTTCATTCTCTACATGGGTGGTATGGTAAGAAAGTTACACTGTATGTCTCTGAGTTTGTTCTAATCTGACTCTATTTGATTTTGTAGGATTAGGTTACACTGTATATTGTCCCTTCAAGTTTGTTCTAATCTGACCCTATGTAGCTATATCTATTAATAAGTTTGTTCTAATCTGACCCTATGTAGCTATATCTATTAATAAGTTTGTTCTAATCTCTGACCCTATGTAGCTATATATTAATAAGTTTGTTCTAATCTCTGACCCTATGTAGCTATATATTAATAAGTTTGTTCTAATCTGACCCTATGTATTGTAGCTATATCTAAAATTAATAAGAATGTGTTGCATTGTATGTCTCTTCAAGTTCTGATCGTTTTAATCTGATATAATTGTATATAGTTCTTTGATAACGCTAATTAAATTCTGCTAACAACAAATTAAATTGAACCCCAGCTCAAAAGTATAAAATGCCATCAGAAATTCATTATCACCATAATTGATTGCACCAGTATGTCTATGTACAGGTAAGCCCCCCTCCCCCCCGAGAAACAAAATTTTATAATGGAATGTATAGGGAGATTTTTTTCTTTTTTAAGAGCAACAAAGCCATGCTGAAGCTAGCTACAAGCTCAAATGAGTTTTTCTTATCACCTGCTGTTCAATGACTGTTGCATCTGTAAACTTTACACATTTTTACTTCTCCAGATCCATTAGGCCAATTTCAACCAAACTTGTCATAAAGCATCTGTTGGTAAAGGGGATTAAAAAATTTCAAATGAAGGGTCACACTCTTTTCAAAGGGGAGATAATTAAGAAATAGTGAAAATATGGTGGCATCTTTTAAAATCTTGTTCTCAAAAACCACCAGATCACAAAAGACCAACCTTGTATGAAAGCTTCTTTATTGAGTGTAGATTCAAAATTGTTCAAATTATGGCTGAGTGTAGGGGTTAGTGGGGTGTAGGTTGAGGCCACAATAGATCATATCAAAGGTTTAAATGGGAATATATTAAAGCTTTTGAATCTCAAGAATAGCGGTACTTTAATAAATCAAATTCATGTGGAGGAATCCTCAGGAGTGTAGATTCAAGTTTGTTCAAATCATGGCCTTGGGGGTAAAAAAAAATAAAAAATTTCTGAAGAACAACAGGGTCATTATTAGTCATATTGACATGTAAGCATCCTTAGGAAGTGCAGATTCAAGTTTCCAAGTCTTTAGAAATCTTCTCATGAACAGGGAAGTGTTGATAGACAAGCATCCCCAGGGGTAGAGTAGGGGTACAATAGGGGTCAAAGTTTTACGTGGGAATATAAGGGCAAAAAACTTTAACAAATTCTTTTTCTCTAGAGTAGTAGGACCATGATTGGTCATATTGATGTGCTAGCATCCTCAGATAGTACAGATTCAAGTTTGTTGAAATCATGGCCTCGGGATTGGGGAGATGTAAGATGGGGTAGGGTATCAAAGTTTTACATAAGAATAAATAGGAGAAAACCTTTATAAATGTTATTCTCAAGAGCAGCAGTGTCAAGATTAGTCGTCCTCGGGCAGTGCAGATTCAAGTTTCTTCAAATCAATGTCCCATGGGTAGGTTTTGGCCACAGTACAGACAAGTTTTTTTTTTTTTTTTTTTAAATATATAGGTAAAATTTTGAAAATCCTCTCAAAAACAATGGTAGAGCACCTGACTAGTAGTGAAGGGGTCCCAGGTTAGAGCACCTGACTAGTAGTGCAGGGGTCCCAGGTTCTATTCCTGGTCCAGTCATAAAATTTCTCCTTTCCTACATTACAATAAATACATATGGAATTAGCTGATCTTCTGATCATCAGTAATCATGCATTTAACAGATGAAGGATAAAACAAGTTATTTCTTAGTTTCCCTCCATTACATTGGAAGCAAAGTCCACTGCACAATTGGCCTCTACTATTGACAGGTGTATGTTGCATATCGTGGGATTTCCCAGGGTGATCCATATCGTCTGATTTACGGCGTGGACAGTTGGGGAAACGTCTGTAACAGAGAAAATCCCCACATTCCGAATGTCTCTTTGTCAGGCAGGAACATGGTGGGGAAGATGTGAGTACTCTAACTGGTTTTGGACAATAATGTTCCTCTACTGCGGAATCATTCAATGTTGTAGGGTCCCAAGTTTCATGGATTTCATGGCTAGCCATATCCTATAAATTTAAAACAACAACAAAATACACAATCTATATAATGTTTCAATGTAGAGAAACCATATCCACAAATTTTCATCCTTGTGTAAAATCCATGAAAGTTGGCCCCCCCCCGGAATTCAAATGATCCCACAGTATTTCATTGACATAATTTTCTTCTTGTGCAGGAGAACGCTACACTTAGACCAGACCTACTACGTTGATCTGCTGGCCACGAATCTGCTGCCACCGTTGACTAATGACAACCCTGATATAGTCATCTGCTTGTCATCCTGCCCCAACGAGACCCTGATGACATCATCAGAAGTGGACGCCTACACAGCGCGCACCAACATCAGCCTATGTCGCTATGACACCTCGTCTTACGTCGTGGATAATGATGTCTGCCTCACTCCTGTTCTTCCACAGTATGTAAACACCGGTAGTGGTCAGACAGGTTCAGTCCCTGCTGGCCAGATAGCTCAATTGGTAGAGCACCAGATGAGATATTCAGGGGCACCAGGTTTGAATCCCAGTCTGGTCTGTTGCATTTTCTCCTTTCCTGTTACATTTGGTGCCAAATAACCAACCCCTGGAACTGACAGGTGAAAATTCCTACCAGGGGATAAAGATCCTGGGTTGATTTCTTCAAGGTGTGAAGACATTTAAGGAGGGAGGAATGTAGCGGTCAGCCGGGTTCGATCGCTGGTGGCCAGATAGCTCAGTTGGTAGATGACACCTGAATAGAGATTCAGGGGGCCCGGGTTTGAATCCCGGTCTGGTCCATTGCATTTTCTCCCTTCCTTTTACACATTGAAATATACGAAAGCCCATTGAGCTCATTTCCGTAGCTCCAAAAAAAAAAAATTTCGCGAATAAACGCGAAACTTTCGCGTTATAATGCGTAAATTTTGCTTATAAACGCCAAACGTTGGTGTAAACCCAATTTACCGATTAAATGCCTCACTATTATGGAGGTAGCATGATATGATTTGTTCATTGCAATGAAGAATAATGAAAGACTTGTCCAGCTGTACTTTGAACTTGGACTCTCATATGCTGAAATTTTAAGCTTTCTTGCAATTGTGCATCAAGTCATTATTAGTAAGTCGACATTGAAAAGAACGCTGAAAAGATTACGACTAACGAGAAGAAAAAAATATTCTGATGTCTGCGATGTTGCTTTGTTTATTTTGAATGAACTGCAGAATTCGGGACAGCTTCATGGCTACAAATGGATGCACAACAAGTGTAAACTCTCTGGATTAACAGTTTCTCGAGACACAGTGTATCATCTCATGAAAATTTTAGACCCAGATGGGATATTGAAACGGAAGAGAAGAAGACTACATAGACGGCAATATGTCAGCAATGGTCCTGATAACGTATGGCATATTGACTCATATGATAAACTGAAGCCACACGGCATAGCTATAAATGGATGTATTGATGGATTTTCAAGAAATGTGATTTGGTTGGAGGCCAACTCAACCAACAGCGATCCAAAAGTTATAGCTGATTACTATATAAAAGCCGTGCAACGCCGGAGGGGATGTCCCCAAAGGATAAGAGCTGACATGGGGACGGAAAATGTTTACATCGAGCAAATGCAGAAGTTTCTAAGACGCAATCATATCGACGCTCAGTCTGGTGAAAAAAGTTTTATATATGGGAAAAGCACGCACAATCAAAGAATAGAATGGTTTGGGGGAATTCTAAGAAAGGAAGTTGGGCAGTTCTGGATGGATTTATTCGCAGATATGGCCAATTGCATTGGAGAAACTACCTTCTGCGGAACTTTCTTAGACAAAAATTTAGTACAGTTCTGTTTTATGGATATCATTCAGGTAAATATTTAAGGAACCATAAATATTTTTATGATCAATATGCAGATTGTTTGAATATTGAAATTCCAAGTACGCGAGCGCCTATAGCTATCGAGCAATAATTTGTACTTTGAAGGAACAAAACTTGTCCGTATGTCTTTCTCTCTATTTCTTTCTTTCTTCTAAGGATTTTTCAATTAGAATAGCTGTAACCCGATGTAAATAGTATGAACATTAAACACGTATTCTTTTGTGTATTTACCTTAATTTTCATTTTTATAGAAAGACTTGGATAACTTGGTGGAAATCTGGAACACTCATACTATCTCTGGTGGAAAAGACATGCATGGTGGGAACAGACCAATTATGCTCTACTCGCTTCCAGAACTATATAACAAACAACACTGCCTTTGTTACGCAGATGAAACACAAATCACTGCCTGCTTGGAAGAAACTACGCCAAAAGCTGAGTTTTCTTGTGACGAGACTGTTCGAGATCTATGCCTATTGCTTATGGAGGAAGATAGATATGAATCTCCGAGAGATTCCGAGGAAGTAAAAAAGCTATACATTCATCTTAGGGGAAAAGTCTTATCATTGCTCTAATAAATAATCTTCATCTTACAGTCCCTCGGTTTAACAGAACTTATTTCTGATTTCAACAATTTCTATACAGGGTCAGGATGCAATGTCATAATGAATATGATTACCAAAGTAAACCTGCGCAATTTCACTACACATCGAAGAAACATTAAATTATGTGATATTAACGGTCGAGTAAAACACTGGTCTGTAGGGAAAATGAAATGAGGAGGTTTTATAACAGTGGACTCTTTTTACATGTATTATATATTTAGATAAAAGGCCCATGGGGGTGTCATGGTCACCTGAGAGTCATGACCTTTTCTTGATAAGACCAACTTAGTTCGACCTGGAAATGGAACTCTGAATTTAGTGCCATGCATTTCACAAATTGGTGAGGATTCTATCTTTATTATCATATTTGTGAAACAATCATATTTGTACTGCAAACTCGGTATAAAGTCTGCTTACTGGGCCTAAATGTTCATGAATAACTAAAATTTTCAAAGGTATACTGTATGAAAAATTGTCAATGTATGACCGACCAAGCTCTTACCTGGGGCCTGGATTCTGATCCGAGGGGGACATGAATTCAAAATCTTGGTAAAGGGCTAGCTGCCTATAATAATCATACAAAAAGTTTGCCTGCGAGATGTCCAGAGGAAAAGAAAAATATTTTCAAAGGTGTTCTAAAATTTCAATATATGACCACCCTGTAGCCTGAAACTTGGACCCAGAAGCTATGAATTTTATAATTTTGGTAAAGGACTAAGTACTCATTGTATTCATGCAAACTATTTGTCTGCTAGATATCCAGGACTACAGAAGGTTTTTATGACCCTGTAATCGAAGATTCGAGGGCATATAGTTTTTGGTCTGTCCATCTGTCTGTCTGTCTGTTTGCAAAAACTTTAACTTTGGTCATAACTTTTGAATGGATGGTGATAGGGCTTTCATATTTCACATATGTATTCCTTTTGACAAGACCTTTCGTTTGGTACCATAATTACTTTGCTGCCATACGGGAGGATCGGTGTTTCACAAACACGTCTTGCTGTGGGTTTTTTTTAAAGTATAATGCATTTTCAATATTTTATCAACTTACTGCCACCCTTGGATCTGAATCCAGGGATCATATACTTCACAGATTTGGTATTATAACCATGCGTACATGGGCATAAACCATGAAATTCACAATTCGTGTTCCCCAGTACTCAGATATGCTATCTAAAAAACTTCGTTGACATTTATTCAACCGTTCCAGAAAAGAAGCTGATAATGTTCAAACGTTTACGATTGATGAACGGTGCACGACGTCAGATGAAAACAGACATGCAATTTACTGAGATGCTAAAAATACCAAATGATAAATAATCACGAATTTAAAAAAATGATTTAAACAATTAAAATTCATAAAATTTACCGTCTTATATTATTTCCTGACAAGTTCAACTTCCCCTTTTATTTTAATTTTTTTAGGGGGGGGGGGGGTACGTAATTTTAGGAAAAGTCTGAACTGAAACTACAAACATAATATTAACGCATATTAACAGGTAAAGGAAAAACAGTCTTTAAATATGCCATAATTATGATTATAAAATATTTGTGTATACGATATCATAATCGTGATTAGCTGTGCTTATTCAGTTGAAAAGGGTCACTTAAGACTGGTTAATGGATATTCTATCTTTTTATTTAAAGAATACCAACGTTATTCAGTACACGTACAATATTACACTTGCCATTCGTCAGCCATAGGACATTGTACACTTTTATAGCACTAAATCCATATCTGTTAAATTGATCTGGGGATTTTTGTAATATGTCGATTTTGTAAAAAAAGAAATTCTAATTTACCGGATCAAAGTAAATAGAACAAATTAAAAATAACAACAAAACGCAACTGTCAGAAACATGTCTACTATCTAAAACTATTATGCAACACAATAACTCTGAAGACAAAAATTGAGAATTTTTAAATTCTGGTTGAAAATCAAACCCGTGAATAACTATTTTGAAAGAATGTTACGAAAATATAATTGCAATCAATGACAGCTGGATTATTAGTGTAAACGACGAATTGTCAAGCATTGGTTTATAATATTTGTTTGAAGAGTCGTGTGTGAGTCAACTTAGCGAATTTAGAATATTGGATATATCTAATGCCGTCTCTTTTAAATTCACCAAAGAGTGTTCTGTATCAACATTTAATACATAACCTTTGTTTACAATCATATCTTAGAAGACCAATCAACTTTTAAAAGGGGGGGAAATTATCACTGAATTCACATTCTTTTACAATTGAAATAGTTGAACATAACAGAACGAAGTTTTGTAAATCATGTGACCATAATGATGTAGAAGATGAGTTTCATTTTATCCTGCAATGTCCATTCTATGTTGATTTGAGAAAGAAATACATCAAAGCTTGAAATCAATTAAGCTTCTTAATATGAACAATAATAAAGAACTCAATAACTTGGGAAAATTTATAGTACAAGCTGTGAAAACTAGAATTGTCTTAACGGGACTAATACCCCCCCCCCCCCTCCCGCGGGGCTCATCGATATTGGGGCATATTTGAAAAAAAAAATGGGATAGCCGAAGACCAGAAAGACATGATTTAATTATTCATGTTTCATCTGAATACAAGTTACAGAATACACTAAATCCCTTTGACCTTAATATTTATCAATAATCGTGGTGTAATAACAATCTAATTAAAATTAGATGTTAGATCCGTTCACGAGTATCTAACATCTAATTTTAATTAGATTGGGTGTATTAAAGGATGCAAATTTTCAACAACAAAACATCCATGCATTAGTCTCTTGGAAAATGCCTAGACAAAATCATATCAGTAGGGAGATAGGCGGACATTTTCTGTTTTATTTCCTCAGAGGAAACGTCACTTAAAAATGCATAAAATTCAAAATCTTCGTTCATAGTCCTAATCACCTGTACCTGTTTTACAAAACTATATTTATATAGAATGCTTCGCGTTATAACGAGAAAGTTTAGCGTTTATTCGCGAAAGTTTCGCGTTACTTCGCAAAAGTTACGCGTTATAACGCGAAAAATTTTTTTTTTGAGCTACGGAAATGAGCTTAATGGGCTTTCGTAGAAATAGAAGTTTTATCGCAATTCACCTTTGAATTAGAACGCTTTACCCGATATAGTATTGCGTTATGTGACGACACAATTGAATGAGACGATTGAACAATTTGAATGACATGTTTGATGTAATACAACAAGAGTTTTTATTGGCCGATTACAGCCCGCCCACTTTCTCGAGCGGATTCAGTGTAGCATAGCTCTCTGAAAAGATCCACCTCTTATAAAAACCTTCGATTTACGGGTCACAAAAAGCTGCGGACGGTTGAGGCCTGAAATCGGTGTATTCTTGTGTTGCTGTCTCATAAACTCAATATAAAAAAATCTTAACATATTTTCCTACTATATACTTGCGTCCAAACATACCTTCAAATATTCATTAAAGCAACACACCACCCGAAAACTCGCAGCTTCAAATGATTTCGTTTGTTGACGTAGCCATCTTAGGTAGCCGGTCAATTCGAACTCTTGCTATTGGTATCTATTCATAAAATCGGTTGTAAGTTATGTATTCGCTCTTCATTTATTATCAACACGAATAATTAATAGAAATTAAAACATTTTTGTACCAGTTTTTGTAATTAGGTAAAATAAGCTCTAGATGAACGAAAATGCTACATAAGCCCATTAGATGGAGATCGGCCAGCGCGGCCGCTCATGACTAATGAAAGCCGCACTGCTGTGAGTTTAGCTTTTTGAATAATTATCATTTAATAGGACTGGGGTGGTATATTATTTAAACAATTTAGCTAAAATATTTGTACACATCTAGACGCTATTGTGCCAATATGGAAATGAACCGGGATTCGAATTGACTGGCTACCTAACATGGCTACGTCTACGAACGAAATCATCAAATGCTGTGATCGAGTTTTTGGGTCGTATGGGGCTTTAATAAATATTTGAAGGTATGTTTTGACACAAGTATAGTAGGAAAATATGTTAGGATTTTTTTTTATATTAAATTTATGAGACAACAACACAAGAATACAACTTTTTCTCTTTCTTCCTTTGAATTTTTTTTCCATCTAGCATCTGGCCGTCATGTTTTCAAATGCTGACTACTCCCGTATAAGGGAATTTGGGCGGACTTATACATATGGACCAATGAGAGTTTCTGTTGCATTTCGCAATTGTATTACAAACAGATTCAATTGTGTCGTCACACAACGCAATACTATATCGGCCAAAGCGTTCTAATTCAAAGGTGAATTGCGATAAGATGATTATGCATGTATTGCAGTTTATAAAAGTTAGCAAAAATTTCATAAAAATTACATCTCTGCAAGCCATGAGTTCATTATCAAATTATTCCATGCATATACTCCACTGGAAAAATTAAATGAGTAAGCAAATCTGATGCTGGATATACAAAGATGAACAAACTCTATAAGAGTAATTGCTAGTAGTGTAGTAATTAGGGCTATACGGACCGTGGATATCGGCCTGGATAGCTCAGTGGTTAGAGCACCTGATTAGTAATGCAGGGATCCCGGGTTCGATTCCCAGACAAGCCAAAGATTTTCTCCTCTCTCCTTTATATATACTACAGTAGAATGCTCCAATAGTCAAAGACAAAGTATAATTAAAACATCCTCTTGTATCTAGCTGTTTGTTTTAGATTTGTAAATCTGTGTAAGAATTTATAGTTACTGTATTTCTTGCAGTACCAGTGTGTTTTTTCGCTGTATCCCTGACACTGTGGTGACATTAATTGACAAAATGAGCGGATCTTTCACTTCCTTACTCAGCAATTTCTCCGGGGGGAATCTCATTCAGGTAGGGCCTAGTCACAGGTAGGGTCTAGTCACAGCGTGGCGGTATCTTTCTTCTGTCAACAATGTACACCCTGTCTTTTCCTAATCACAAATAATTTTTACAGCATCCTAATCACAAATTATTCTTATAGAATAAAAAACTGTCCAATTTCCCTGCTATTTAAAACAACAAGTCTTTTAAAATCAATATGTTCAATACATTTTGTATTGCAGAAAATAGTCTCTGATATTCAGAACACATGGAAAGAAATGCTGTATCTCGCTGCAATCGCTTTTGGTAAGCTGTTGTACTTTAATCTTTACTTGTCAGTTCTTTTTACGATTATTTGGATGACAGAGAGCATTGTGGGTAGATCTGACGTGTTGACTTGACCTGTTATGACAGGAACTTCCCTGCTGGTGGTGGTCCTGTTGTGGCTCCTGGCAGCCATTGTTATCTGGATGCTGATATTTATAGTCACCGCCTGCTGCATTGCAGCGACTGGATATAGCTGGTAATTTTTTTTTGTCCGGATGTCATAATGAGTATTGCTCAACGTCATTTGTGTTAAAGGTAACAAAGAGTCTTTGTAAAGGTATTAGAATATTACTCTCATTTTTATTTTACCTGAGCTATAAGCTCGAGTGAGCTATTCTGAGCGCCTGTTGTCTGTAGTCTGTCCGTCTGTAAACTTTACACATTTTTTGCTTTGATCTTCTCTAGAACCTCTTGGCCAATTTCAACCATACTTCGTACACAGCATCTTTGGGTAGAGAGGATTCAGAATTGTTCAAATGAAGGGCATAGGGGGTTCCAAGTGGAGATAATCAAGAAAAGGTGAAGAGAGGGTGTGGTCATTTGAAAATCTTCTTCTCTAGAACCACTGAACTAGAAAGATGAAAGTTGTGTAAAACCTTAGTGTCACTCCAACACATCCAGTTTTTTTTATACCCCTGTGATTGGAGACTGTTTTGGTCTGTTCATCTGTGTATCTGTTTTTCTGCAAAAACTTTAAACGTTGGCTATAACTATATATTGATTGAATGGTGATAGGGCTTTCATATCCCTTGTAACAAGACCTGTCTTTTCCTACCAAAATTTTTGACACCTTGACCTTGGGATTTGGCCAAATGGGGGTATCGATGTTCACTAATTGAGGTGTAGTGCAGTTATATTTAATCAAATCATGGTCTTTGAGTCTAGGCCAGTAGGGTGGGGCTGAAATATGGATTCAAAGTTTTACATAAGATTGTATGTAGGAAATTTTAAAACACTCATTTCAAAAGTTGCAGGACCACATTTAATCATATTGTATACAAACATTCCCAAGTTGTGTGGATTCAAGTAGGTTTTTTTTGTTTTTGTTTTGTTTTTGGTTGGTTATTTTGGTTTTTTTCCCCCCGCAGATTGTGGACCCTGGGTTTAAGGATTGGGCTAGAATCGGTGTTCAAATTGTACATAGCACATGAATATAGAGAAAAAATCTTTTTCTCCAGAACACAACAGCAAGACCATGTTAGTGATATTGTCATAGATCCATCATCCCCTATGTTGTGTGGATTCAAATTCATTTAACTTAAGACCATGTGGGACTGTGGTGGGGTCATGATATGGGGTCAAAACTCTTCCGTGGGAATTAAAATCTTCTGATGCAGAGGAGCAGGATCATTGTGACTCAGGTGAGCATTGTGGTCCAAAGGCCTCCTGTTTCTAAAGGTATTACTGGTATCAATTTCGTGAGAGGTTCAACAGTCTTCCTGCAAACCAACAGACAGAAACAGAAAAAGAAAGAAAACGGACATGGTTGATTTATGCTGCGATAGCTAGCAGTATCACAGTAAGTGTGTGTTGTAATGTTGTCGTAATAAATGTTCATTGTAGAGTACATTGTACTGTTGTCACAATAAGTGTATGTTGTAGTGTTGTCACAGTAAGTGTGTGTTGTAGTGTTGTCACAGTAAGTGTATATTGTAGTGTTGTCACAGTAAGTGTGTGTTGTAGTGTTGTTACAATAAGTGTATATTGTAGTGTTGTCACAATAAGTGTATATTGTAGTGTTGTCACAGTAAGTGTATGTTGTAGTGTTGTTACAATAAGTGTATGTTGTAGTGTTGTCACAATAAGTGTATGTTGTAGTGTTGTCACAATAAGTGTATATTGTAGTGTTGTTACAATAAGTGTATGTTGTAGTGTTGTCACAATAAGTGTATATTGTAGTGTTGTCACAGTAAGTGTATATTGTAGTGTTACAATAAGTGTATATTGTAGTGTTGTCACAATAAGTGTATATTGTAGTGTTACAATAAGTGTATATTGTAGTGTTGTCACAATAAGTGTATATTGTAGTGTTGTCACAATAAGTGTATATTGTAGTGTTGTCACAGTAAGTGTATATTGTAGTGTTGTCACAGTAAGTGTATATTGTAGTGTTGTTACAATAAGTGTATATTGTAGTGTTGTCACAATAAGTGTATATTGTAGTGTTACAATAAGTGTGTGTTGTAGTGTTGTCACAATAAGTGTATATTGTAGTGTTGTCACAGTAAGTGTATATTGTAGTGTTGTCACAATAAGTGTGTGTTGTAGTGTTGTCACAATAAGTGTGTGTTGTTGTGTTGTCACAGTAAGTGTATATTGTAGTGTTGTCACAATAAGTGTGTGTTGTAGTGTTGTCACAATAAGTGTATATTGTAGTGTTGTCACAATAAGTGTATATTGTAGTGTTGTCACAATAAGTGTATATTGTAGTGTTGTCACAATAAGTGTATATTGTAGTGTTGTCACAATAAGTGTATATTGTAATGTTGTCACAATAAGTGTATATTGTAGTGTTGTCACAATAAGTGTATATTGTAATGTTGTCACAATAAGTGTATATTGTAGTGTTGTCACAGTAAGTGTATATTGTAGTGTTGTCACAGTAAGTGTATATTGTAGTGTTGTCACAATAAGTGTATATTGTAGTGTTGTCACAATAAGTGTATATTGTAGTGTTGTCACAATAAGTGTATATTGTAGTGTTGTCACAATAAGTGTATATTGTAATGTTGTCACAATAAGTGTATATTATAGTGTTGTCACAATAAGTGTATATTGTAGTGTTGTCACAATAAGTGTGTGTTGTAGTGTTGTCACAGTAAGTGTGTGTTGTAGTGTTGTCACAGTAAGTGTGTGTTGTAGTGTTGTCACAGTAAGTGTATATTGTAGTGTTGTCACAATAAGTGTGTGTTATAGTGTTGTTACAATAAGTGTATATTGTAGTGTTGTCACAATAAGTGTGTGTTGTTGTGTTGTCACAATAAGTGTATATTGTAGTGTTGTCACAGTAAGTGTATATTGTAGTGTTGTTACAGTAAGTGTGTGTTGTAGTGTTGTTACAATAAGTGTATATTGTAGTGTTGTCACAATAAGTGTGTGTTGTAGTGTTGTTACAATAAGTGTATATTGTAGTGTTGTCACAGTAAGTGTATATTGTAGTGTTGTCACAGTAAGTGTATATTGTAGTGTTGTCACAATAAGTGTGTGTTGTAGTGTTGTCACAGTAAGTGTATATTGTAGTGTTGTCGCAATAAGTGTGTGTTGTTGTGTTGTCACAATAAGTGTATATTGTAGTGTTGTCATAGTAAGTGTATATTGTAGTGTTGTCACAATAAGTGTATATTGTAGTGTTGTCATAGTAAGTGTATATTGTAGTGTTGTCACAATAAGTGTATATTGTAGTGTTGTCACAATAAGTGTATATTGTAGTGTTGTCACAGTAAGTGTATATTGTAGTGTTGTCATAGTAAGTGTGTGTTGTAGTGTTGTCACAATAAGTGTATATTGTAGTGTTGTCACAATAAGTGTATATTGTAGTGTTGTCACAGTAAGTGTATATTGTAGTGTTGTCACAGTAAGTGTATATTGTAGTGTTGTTACAATAAGTGTGTGTTGTTGTGTTGTCATAGTAAGTGTATATTGTTGTGTTGTCACAGTAAGTGTATATTGTAGTGTTGTCACAATAAGTGTGTGTTGTAGTGTTGTCACAGTAAGTGTATATTGTAGTGTTGTCGCAATAAGTGTGTGTTGTTGTGTTGTCACAATAAGTGTGTGTTGTAGTGTTGTCACAATAAGTGTGTGTTGTAGTGTTGTCATAGTAAGTGTGTGTTGTAGTGTTGTCATAGTAAGTGTATATTGTAGTGTTGTTACAATAAGTGTGTGTTGTAGTGTTGTTACAATAAGTGTATATTGTAGTGTTGTTACAATAAGTGTATATTGTAGTGTTGTCACAGTAAGTGTGTGTTGTAGTGTTGTCACAATAAGTGTGTGTTGTAGTGTTGTCATAGTAAGTGTGTGTTGTAGTGTTGTCACAATAAGTGTGTGTTGTTGTGTTGTCACAATAAGTGTGTGTTGTAGTGTTGTCATAGTAAGTGTGTGTTGTAGTGTTGTCACAATAAGTGTGTGTTGTTGTGTTGTCACAATAAGTGTGTGTTGTAGTGTTGTCATAGTAAGTGTGTGTTGTAGTGTTGTCACAATAAGTGTGTGTTATAGTGTTGTCACAATAAGTGTATATTGTAGTGTTGTCATAGTAAGTGTATATTGTAGTGTTGTCACAGTAAGTGTATATTGTAGTGTTGTCACAGTAAGTGTATATTGTAGTGTTGTCGCAATAAGTGTGTGTTGTAGTGTTGTCACAGTAAGTGTATATTGTAGTGTTGTCGCAATAAGTGTGTGTTGTTGTGTTGTCACAATAAGTGTGTGTTGTAGTGTTGTCACAATAAGTGTGTGTTGTAGTGTTGTCATAGTAAGTGTGTGTTGTAGTGTTGTCATAGTAAGTGTATATTGTAGTGTTGTTACAATAAGTGTGTGTTGTAGTGTTGTTACAATAAGTGTATATTGTAGTGTTGTTACAATAAGTGTATATTGTAGTGTTGTCACAGTAAGTGTGTGTTGTAGTGTTGTCACAATAAGTGTGTGTTGTAGTGTTGTCATAGTAAGTGTGTGTTGTAGTGTTGTCACAATAAGTGTGTGTTGTTGTGTTGTCACAATAAGTGTGTGTTGTAGTGTTGTCATAGTAAGTGTGTGTTGTAGTGTTGTCACAATAAGTGTGTGTTGTTGTGTTGTCACAATAAGTGTGTGTTGTAGTGTTGTCATAGTAAGTGTGTGTTGTAGTGTTGTCACAATAAGTGTGTGTTATAGTGTTGTCACAATAAGTGTATATTGTAGTGTTGTCATAGTAAGTGTGTGTTGTAGTGTTGTCACAATAAGTGTATATTGTAGTGC
Source organism: Ostrea edulis (assembly GCF_947568905.1). Lineage (NCBI taxonomy): Eukaryota > Metazoa > Mollusca > Bivalvia > Ostreida > Ostreidae > Ostrea > Ostrea edulis. The sequence goes on from NC_079167.1 coordinate 82,906,196, forward strand.
TGTTACAATAAGTGTGTGTTGTAGTGTTGTTACAATAAGTGTATGTTGTAGTGTTGTCACAATAAGTGTGTATTGTAGTGTTGTCACAATAAGTGTGTATTGTAGTGTTGTCACAATAAGTGTATATTGTAGTGTTGTTACAATAAGTGTATATTGTAGTGTTGTCGCAATAAGTGTGTGTTGTTGTGTTGTCACAATAAGTGTGTGTTGTAGTGTTGTCACAATAAGTGTGTGTTGTAGTGTTGTCATAGTAAGTGTGTGTTGTAGTGTTGTCATAGTAAGTGTGTGTTGTAGTGTTGTCATAGTAAGTGTATATTGTAGTGTTGTTACAATAAGTGTGTGTTGTAGTGTTGTCACAATAAGTGTGTGTTGTAGTGTTGTCATAGTAAGTGTGTGTTGTAGTGTTGTCATAGTAAGTGTATATTGTAGTGTTGTTACAATAAGTGTATATTGTAGTGTTGTCACAATAAGTGTATATTGTAGTGTTGTTACAATAAGTGTATATTGTAGTGTTGTTACAATAAATGTGTGTTGTAGTGTTGTTACAATAAGTGTATATTGTAGTGTTGTCACAGTAAGTGTGTGTTGTAGTGTTGTCACAGTAAGTGTATATTGTAGTGTTGTCACAGTAAGTGTATATTGTAGTGTTGTTACAATAAGTGTATATTGTAGTGTTACAATAAGTGTATATTGTAGTGTTGTCACAATAAGTGTACATTGTAGTGTTGTCACAATAAGTGTGTATTGTAGTGTTGTCACAGTAAGTGTGTGTTGTAGTGTTGTCACAGTAAGTGTGTGTTGTAGTGTTGTCACAATAAGTGTATATTGTAGTGTTGTCACAGTAAGTGTGTGTTGTAGTGTTGTCACAATAAGTGTGTGTTGTTGTGTTGTCACAATAAGTGTATATTGTAGTGTTGTCATAGTAAGTGTGTGTTGTAGTGTTGTTACAATAAGTGTGTGTTGTAGTTTTGTTACAATAAGTGTATATTGTAGTGTTACAATAAGTGTATATTGTAGTGTTGTCACAGTAAGTGTATATTGTAGTGTTGTCACAATAAGTGTATATTGTAGTGTTGTCACAATAAGTGTATATTGTAGTGTTGTCACAATAAGTGTATGTTGTAGTGTTGTCACAGTAAGTGTATATTGTAGTGTTGTCACAGTAAGTGTGTGTTGTAGTGTTGTCACAATAAGTGTATATTGTAGTGTTGTCACAATAAGTGTATATTGTAGTGTTGTCACAGTAAGTGTATATTGTAGTGTTGTCACAATAAGTGTATATTGTAGTGTTGTCACAGTAAGTGTGTGTTGTAGTGTTGTCACAATAAGTGTGTGTTGTTGTGTTGTCACAATAAGTGTATATTGTAGTGTTGTCATAGTAAGTGTGTGTTGTAGTGTTGTTACAATAAGTGTGTGTTGTAGTTTTGTTACAATAAGTGTATATTGTAGTGTTGTCACAGTAAGTGTGTGTTGTTGTGTTGTCATAGTAAGTGTGTATTGTAGTGTTGTCACAATAAGTGTATATTGTAGTGTTGTCACAGTAAGTGTGTGTTGTTGTGTTGTCATAGTAAGTGTGTATTGTAGTGTTGTCACAATAAGTGTATATTGTAGTGTTGTTACAATAAGTGTGTGTTGTAGTGTTGTCACAATAAGTGTATATTGTAGTGTTGTCACAATAAGTGTATATTGTAGTGTTGTCACAATAAGTGTGTGTTGTAGTGTTGTCACAGTAAGTGTATATTGTAGTGTTGTTACAATAAGTGTGTGTTGTAGTGTTGTTACAGTAAGTGTGTATTGTAGTGTTGTCATAGTAAGTGTGTGTTGTAGTGTTGTCACAATAAGTGTATATTGTAGTGTTGTCACAATAAGTGTATATTGTAGTGTTGTCACAGTAAGTGTATATTGTAGTGTTGTCACAATAAGTGTGTGTTGTAGTGTTGTCACAGTAAGTGTATGTTGTAGTGTTGTTACAATAAGTGTGTGTTGTAGTGTTGTTACAGTAAGTGTGTATTGTAGTGTTGTCATAGTAAGTGTGTGTTGTAGTGTTGTCACAATAAGTGTATATTGTAGTGTTGTCACAATAAGTGTGTGTTGTAATGTTGTCATAATAAGTGTATATTGTAGTGTTGTCACAATAAGTGTATATTGTAGTGTTGTTACAATAAGTGTATATTGTAGTGTTGTCACAATAAGTGTATATTGTAGTGTTGTCACAATAAGTGTATATTGTAGTGTTGTTACAATAAGTGTATATTGTAGTGTTGTCACAATAAGTGTATATTGTAGTGTTGTCACAGTAAGTGTATATTGTAGTGTTGTCACAATAAGTGTATATTGTAATGTTGTCACAGTAAGTGTATATTGTAGTGTTGTTACAATAAGTGTATATTGTAGTGTCACAATAAGTGTGTGTTGTAGTGTTGTCACAATAAGTGTATATTGTAGTGTTGTTACAATAAGTGTATATTGTAGTGTTACAATAAGTGTGTGTTGTAGTGTTGTCACAATAAGTGTATATTGTAGTGTTGTTACAATAAGTGTATATTGTAGTGTTGTCACAATAAGTGTATATTGTAGTGTTGTTACAATAAGTGTATATTGTAGTGTTGTCACAATAAGTGTATATTATAGTGTTGTCACAATAAGTGTATATTGTAGTGTTGTTACAATAAGTGTATATTGTAGTGTTGTCACAATAAGTGTATATTGTAGTGTTGTTACAATAAGTGTATATTGTAGTGTTGTCACAATAAGTGTATATTGTAGTGTTGTCACAATAAGTGTATATTGTAGTGTTGTCACAATAAGTGTATATTGTAGTGTTGTCACAATAAGTGTATATTGTAGTGTTGTCACAATAAGTGTGTATTGTAGTGTTGTCATAGTAAGTGTGTGTTGTTGTGTTGTCATAGTAAGTGTGTGTTGTAGTGTTGTCACAATAAGTGTGTATTGTAGTGTTGTCATAGTAAGTGTGTGTTGTAGTGTTGTCACAGTAAGTGTATATTGTAGTGCTGTTACAATAAGTGTATATTGTAGTGTTGTCACAATAAGTGTATATTGTAGTGTTGTCACAATAAGTGTGTTGTAGTGTTGTCATAGTAAGTGTGTGTTGTTGTGTTGTCACAATAAGTGTATGTTGTAGTGTTGTCACAATAAGTGTGTATTGTAGTGTTGTCACAATAAGTGTGTATTGTAGTGTTGTCACAATAAGTGTATATTGTAGTGTTGTCACAATAAGTGTATATTGTAGTGTTGTCACAATAAGTGTATATTGTAGTGTTGTCACAATAAGCGTATATTGTAGTGTTGTCATAGTAAGCGTGTGTTGTTGTGTTGTCACAGTAAGTGTGTGTTGTAGTGTTGTCACAATAAGTGTGTATTGTAGTGTTGTCACAATAAGTGTATATTGTAGTGTTGTCATAGTAAGTGTGTGTTGTTTGTTTGATATTCGTAGGATTGGTTAACTATATATCGTTAACCGATTGGTGACTGTATTATCTGCCATAATACTATCCATCTCATTGCGATCCAGCCTCACCCTCCAACACCTCCCAAATGCACCAACATAGTGAAGTTGAAGTGTGTTGTAGTAACATTCCATATGCTCCGTATGGGACGTATGGGTTGTCCCATGGTTTAAAAATAAATAAATATAAATAAATAAGGACCATCGTGTACCAACACGTCTGATGACTGCGGTACTGTCTTTTGATGGCCGGACACATACATGTGATGGTCGTATGTCATAAATTATAATGAAATAAAGAAGTAACTTATATTTATAAAAACTAAATAAAAAGTAAAAATTAATGAAATAAATTATAATTTTTATTTATATAATAATTTTAATAATGATTTTTATTTAATTTATTCCTTAAGTATATTAATATTTAAAAAATATAATAAGTAAATATAAAATTAAATATTTAAAATATTTGTTATTTATTTGGATTCTAATAGAAGGTAATAATTAGTAATCGCACGATTCTCCGTCCTTCGTCCAATTCAAGATACACCGAAATAAATATACCATAACTATTACATAATTATTAATATTAGTAACAGGTGATAGTAATATGGATGTAGGTATGTATATACATGTGAAATAACTAAAATATATACAGAAAAGAATTAGGGTAGGGTCGCCAAAGAAAATTTTGATAATAGAGTGCCACTAGTTATTACTTTGTTAATCATTAATTATAAAATTATGCCAGACAACAATTTTGAGATCGTCATCAGGCAAGAATTTTGAGGTCGTCGTCAGGTGCTACACCTCAGACCCTGTACCATGTTTCTGTAACTGGATCCAGCTCGTAGCACGACATGGCTCCATAATTCTTATTCGATAGTATGTATTATGTGTATAAAACTAAAGATGTATAATGTAGTAAGTGGTGAGTTAGTACTTATGATAAAATTGTATGGCAGATAAAATACCAACCATAAGAAGTGGTATACTTAATTACATAACATATAGATTTGATTAAATAATGAAAATACAGAATAGATGCAAAATCACAAATCACATACATCCAACAAGCTTACATATATTAAATATAATAGTATGCAGCAGGCCTGCATACATATAAACTGCGACATTGCATCTAAATGTTCGTCATAAAAAGAAGTTTACAAAATACATACGTATAATAACATACCTGGATTTTATGTATATTTGCATATACATATACGTATAATATACCGGGATTTGATGTATAGCTGCATCTATATTTTAACTACATGTTTATATAAACTAAAACGATAAAAACGCAAAGTTTATATTCCTAATATTAATATGCTACAATACTTATATATGTAATTGTTTACATACTAATAAACATATAGTTATACACGATAGAAAACCCGAATTATATGCTTAGATGTTTATATAAGTATAACACATGTAGTTGTTTCTATATTAGTAAACATATAAAAATTTAACATTAGAATAATGATGCTTAGTGGTTTTCATACTTATAAACATACGAAACTGTTTACATATTTGTAAACATGCACGATAAAACCTTAGTTATACATATAAGTAAAACTTTTTACTCACCAACCGGAAGGAAACTTACGAATGATATTGGAAGCTATAAATCATACAAATTAAAGATGGCGAATGAATAGATTAGTTATGTGGCAGCCGCTGTGAAGACGTTCATACAACGTAATTTGTGACGTAATTTGTGACATTGTGACGTTTCATCCGCTGAAACCGCTCATACAACGTAATTTGAGATATTATGACGTTTCACCCGCTGAAACCACGGTACGATGGCCTATTATATATATGCAAAGCAGGAGGTTGAGTTAATGAATGCATTGAATACTGAATAAACATAAATTATCAATGGAATTACATGTATAAGGACATGTAAAAAATTAAAATTTTAATAGTAAAGTAATTTGACATAATGATATTTAGATTGGGAACAAAACATTTTTATTATTTAATTAAATAATAATTTTAAGATGTAAATTATATGTATAAATTACAGTAACCCAACTCGTTTAAAAGTAATGTCAATAGTCTAGAGTAACTGTCGCTATTCGATGGATCACCTTGGAAGTAATGCTTTGTTTGTTTGATATTCGTAGGATTGGTTAACTATATATCGTTAACCGATTGGTGACTGTATTATCTGCCATAATACTATCCATCTCATTGCGATCCAGCCTCACCCTCCAACACCTCCCAAATGCACCAACATAGTGAAGTTGAAGTGTGTTGTAGTAACATTCCATATGCTCCGTATGGGACGTATGGGTTGTCCCATGGTTTAAAAATAAATAAATATAAATAAATAAGGACCATCGTGTGTGTTGTAGTGTTGTCACAGTAAGTGTATATTGTAGTGTTGTTACAATAAGTGTATATTGTAGTGTTGTCACAATAAGTGTATATTGTAGTGTTGTTACAATAAGTGTATATTGTAGTGTTGTCACAGTAAGTGTGTGTTGTAGTGTTGTCACAATAAGTGTGTGTTGTAGTGTTGTCACAATAAGTGTATATTGTAGTGTTGTCACAATAAGTGTATATTGTAGTGTTGTTACAATAAGTGTATATTGTAGTGTTGTTACAATAAGTGTATATTGTAGTGTTGTCACAGTAAGTGTGTGTTGTAGTGTTGTCACAGTAAGTGTATATTGTAGTGTTGTTACAATAAGTGTATATTGTAGTGTTGTTACAATAAGTGTATATTGTAGTGTTGTTACAATAAGTGTATATTGTAGTGTTGTTACAATAAGTGTATATTGTAGTGTTGTCACAGTAAGTGTGTGTTGTAGTGTTGTCACAATAAGTGTATATTGTAGTGTTGTCACAATAAGTGTATATTGTAGTGTTGTTACAATAAGTGTATATTGTAGTGTTGTTACAATAAGTGTATATTGTAGTGTTGTCACAGTAAGTGTGTGTTGTAGTGTTGTCACAATAAGTGTATGTTGTAATTTCATTTAGTCTTTATTAAAGAGTTCCTTTATATTTTTTGTCCCCCACCGCAACGCAGAATGAGAAATAGAAAATACTGGTGTCCATGCATCTGTCCATCCATCCCACTTGACTTTGTGTAACTCCTCCAAAACTGCTCCACGGATTTTGTTCAAATTTAGTAGGATTGTTAGTCACTATATGGAGTTGATCATATTGCGCTGCCAATTTGATTCGATAAATTTTACAGGAGTTATGGGACTTTGTTGAATTTATACATGCTACACTTTGTGGATGCAACTCCTCAGAAACCACTCAACGGATTTTGTTCAGATTTTGTAGGTTAGTTAGTCACCATATCTAGTTGATTATCTTTTGCTGCCATTTTGATTCAACAAATTTTACAGGACTTATGGGACTTTGTTGACTTTGTACGTTCTACACTATATAGGAACAATTTGTGGATGCAACTCCTCCAAAACCGCTAGACAGGTTTTGTTCAAATTTTTTAGGATTGTTAGTCACTATATGTAATTGATCGTATTGTGCTGCCATTTTGATTCAACAAATTTTACAGAAGTTATGGGACTTTGTACATGGTACACTATAGGAACAATTTGTGGATGCAACTCCTCAGAGACTGCTATACAGATTTTGTTCAAATTTTGCAGGATTGTTAGTCACAATATGTAGTTGATTATATTCCTCCATTTTGATTTAACAAATTTTACAGGAGTTATGAGACCTTTTGTGCTTCAACTTTTTTGCAGCGGTGGGGGACATGGCTACGTGTAGGATTTAAGATTGACCTGTGTATATATATATATATATATATATATATATATATATATAAAATAATTATAGCTTATGTTATTGACTTGTGTTTGATCTTCACTGAAGTGTTTCTAAAAACACAATGCCTTGTGTAATACTCTGATACAGAGGGCTAATTTCTAAAAAAAAAAATCATCCCTGAATCAACCAATCATAAGCGACAAAATGTATGAATAATTAGATAATTTCTGTCTCCTTATTTCTTTCACTGACTCTGGTGTATTACAGGTGGTGCTGCTCCTCCTTCTTCTGATCATGCGCAAAAGAATTCAGCTGGTAAAGTTTTAAATCCTAAATCATCTACTGTTTCATAGAGAAATTGTGTGTATATGACTGATCTGGTCTTTTACCAATATGTAGGTAGTCCAACTCTTTAAAGAGGCAGGAAAAGCAATAAGATGTGTCCCATTTCTACTGCTTCAACCAGTCTGGGTAAGTATGTCCGAAAACGGGGATTGAAAACATGAGAATTGTTTTTTGTTCAAACTTGTTCTTGGCCACAGAATTGTATTCTTTGATGAGATTTATCTATTCAATGTTCATCAATCCCAAAATAGACGCTGTTGATACTGTTAGGGACAGTGACAGTGCTAGCAGTGATATCGGTGCACATCGAGACCTCGGGTTAGTACCAGTACTGCTGTATTTCACTGACATCTATAATACTGTAACACTAGTGTTATAATCCATCAATTCTCTAATAATATAACTAGTGTTATAATCCATCAATTCTATAATAATATAACTAGTGTTATAATCCATCAATTCTCTAATAATATAACTAGTGTTATAATCCATCAATTCTATAATAATATAACTAGTGTTATAATCCATCAATTCTCTAATATAACTAGTGTTATAATCCATCAATTCTATAATATTATAACTAGTGTTATAATCCATCAATTCTCTAATAATATAACTAGTGTTATAATCCATCAATTCTATAATAATATAACTAGTGTTATAATCCATCAATTCTCTAATAATATAACTAGTGTTATAATCCATCAATTCTATAATAATATAACTAGTGTTATAATCCATCAATTCTCTAATATAACTAGTGTTATAATCCATCAATTCTATAATATTATAACTAGTGTTATAATCCATCAATTCTATAATATTATAACTAGTGTTATAATCCATCAATTCTCTAATAATATAACTAGTGTTATAATCCATCAATTCTATAATAATATAACTAGTGTTATAATCCATCAATTCTCTAATAATATAACTAGTGTTATAATCCATCAATTCTATAATAATATAACTAGTGTTATAATCCATCAATTCTCTAATATAACTAGTGTTATAATCCATCAATTCTATAATATTATAACTAGTGTTATAATCCATCAATTCTCTAATAATATAACTAGTGTTATAATCCATCAATTCTCTAATAATATAACTAGTGTTATAATCCATCAATTCTATAATAATATAACTAGTGTTATAATCCATCAATTCTCTAATAATATAACTAGTGTTATAATCCATCAATTCTATAATAATATAACTAGTGTTATAATCCATCAATTCTCTAATAATATAACTAGTGTTATAATCCATCAATTCTATAATAATATAACTAGTGTTATAATCCATCAATTCTATAATAATATAACTAGTGTTATAATCCATCAATTCTCTAATAATATAACTAGTGTTATAATCCATCAATTCTATAATAATAAAACTAGTGTTATAATCCATCATTCTCTGGCCTTACAGGACTACCTGCTGTCAACAGTCAGACGGGCACAGTCACATACGAGATGGAACAGTCGTGGGAGGTAATAGACAGACCATGTGATCAATGAATATCCAATCTGACTGAATAGACAGACCATGTGATCAATGAATATCCAATCTGACTGAATAGACAGACCATGTGATCAATGAATATCCAATCTAACTGAAGCTAAGACTCTATATGTACTATGCAACAGGTAATATTGCTTCAGTTAGATTGACTAAATATCAAACTTGTTTGACCATAGCAAGTAAATCCACATAATGATGTAATCATCTCCTTTGTTTTCAGTATGTGCGATGGTATCACATCTCCTTTGTTTTCAGTATGTGCGATGGTATCACATCTCCTTTGTTTTCAGTATGTGCGATGGTATCACATCTTCGGGTTGCTGTGGATTTCTGCTTTCATTGTTGCTTGTCAAGATTTTGTCATAGCGAGTGCCGTTGCCACCTGGTATTTCAAAAGGTTTGTTAGTGATTGGTGAACAGCTAGTCACCTTATCATCGAGTGAAAGTTTGATTTGCAATACAGTGTATAACAAATCTGGTCCTCTGCTTTGTTTCAGAGACAAGTCTTCATTGGGATTCCCCATACTGACTGGCATTTGGAGAGTATTAAGGTCATTTGATAAATTTTGCTGAACAAAACTATCCTGCATGAACAAATGGCAATCAAACACTGCATGAACATTTTGTTGTTGCATGGATGATTCTCTCAATACTTTCTCTTGAGTTATTTCAGGTACCACATGGGATCGATAGCATTCGGGTCCTTTATCATCGCCCTGGTGAGATTGGCTCGAGTCATTCTAGCATACATTCAGTCCAGGTACATCAGGTTACTCTGATTGTAATAAACTTAAGTAGATTACTAATTATACTAGTGCATTATATGATATTATGTTCTTTCAGATTGCGGGGTAAAAGCGGTGAGGTGGTGGACTTTATCCTCAAGGTTTTACAGTGTTGTCTCTGGTGTTTTGAGAAGTTTCTTGCATACCTCAACAGAAATGCTTACATTGAAATTGGTAAGCCCCTGGTTAACTTTCCAGTATTAGACTTTGATTTTAATATTTCTTTTCTGCAGCCATTATACATTATATGTGGATTTCAAAGAAGAAGGCAGTCCCAGAAGTCCAATTCACCATACATTTTTGGGGCATCTGAGTCGCTCTTTTCATCCGTTATCATTAGTCATGTGTCTTAGTAAATTTTGAAACAATTTTAGCTTCTTTTCTGGAATGGCTGTATTAATTTTAACCCATCTATGGTCCAAAGGGAACAAAAATCATGGATTTCTTGGGTCTGCCTCCCTGGGGCCTGAGTGGTATGACAAAAACCATCAAAATCAATGTAATCTTTAAAAATCTTTCTCTTTACTCCTGGACATGAAGCAGTCATACTATTGGCATGGTTATAATATTATGCAATGAGCCCTTTACCAAAACTGAAATTGACCTGGTTCAGGGTTCATGCCACAGGGTGAGGCTAAGTTGGTCATACATGTATATTGAAAATGCATTATATCCTAGGAAATCTTCTGTACTCCTGGACATCAAGCAGTCATACTAAGCGCATGGTTATAATATGCAATGAGTGATCTTTACCAAAACTGTGAAATTAATTATCCCTTGGTTCATGCCCCAAAGTGGAGCTAAATTGGTCATATTTGGGAAATGCATTATATCTTAGAAATCTTCACTTCTGGACATGAAGGAAGCAAAATGTTTGCTTGATTATAATGGGCATTGACTGCCTGCTACCAAAATTGTGAAATTCATATGACCTCATGGTTCAGGTATCAGGGTGAGGCTAGATTTACCATATACATTATATATTGAAAATGTACAGTAATAGGAAATTTTTACTGCTGAACATCAAGCAGACAAACTGATTGTATGATTATAATGATCAATGTGAAATTTATGACCCTTAATAGGTTCAGGCCACAGGGTGACCACACTAGGGGCTAAGCCCGTTTTGGGCCCAAACTCTGTGATACATGTACCTTAAATATATATACAGTATTTTATTGCTTGTAGACCTAAGCATTACTAGTGATGTAATGCCTCGTTATTAGCGCTTCATTCTGGAAATTTCCATAAGGCTGATTTAAGACTAAAATCACAGATTGAAGAACGCACAGGCATATTTTATTTATTCAAAAATTATTAAAACTTATATTTCTTCTGTAAGATCAAAATCAAGCATCGATAAACAACAGATTTACTCCATATTGTATTATCTTAAGTTGTCATTAAAAAGAGAGAAAAAATAGAACCGACTTAGATCCACCAAAGCGTATCCTCCACTGTACTCTCAGTTTTACTATTTCAGGGTAATTTTAAATATCGAAAACGAAAGTTGGTTTTTAATTAAATTTACGACATTAAGTAATCAAGTAAGATTCTGTTATAGCCTATATGGACTTCACCTCATATATGGAGCAATAGTAACTCTGGAGCAAGCGTTTAGGAGTTTATTGGCAAAAATTGTTAATTTATAAGTATAGATATCTCAAACAAATGGATTCTTTCTCTTTTGTTAAATCCTCATGGGATGAATTTGTTTATTTCCTGAGCTGGATGTATGATTTCGATACTAAGTGCCCCTCTATTTACTTTGAAGCTATCTTTGGCCACTCATTCTGCACGGGGGCAAAAAAGGCCTTCATGTTGCTGCTGGAGAACATCTTGAGAGTGGCAGCCATCAACTCGGTCGGAACGTTTGTATTGTTCCTAGGAAAACTCACCACTGTAGCTGTTGTCCTCATCGTCGGTAACGAATTAATCCAAGTAAGAACGATTGTCAAATGTAATACTTATCTCAACCTGGCAAGGGATAAAAAATGATAAAAAAACTCTCCAATTTTACACAGGTTTAAACAATTATATTTAGCATTAGCTGCACATTTAATTCTTAACAAAATGACCAAAACAGGTTTACATAAAAATCACCACTGTCATTCAGTCATTGTATATTTGACTTTTACCCATCTCACTCTAGCTCTTTTGTTGTAATTTTGACTCAAAAATAATGGCCGAAGCATTCTTGTATGGAAATAAATATAACTTTCATAAATTTGACCTAAGGTCACTCTTTTTATCAATTGTAAAGTTTTTCTTCAATTTAAACAAATTGGAAAATTTTAACAGTGATTGATACTTTTATAAAAACATTTTGCTGAAAGTGTTTTACCCGTAAAGATTAATTCAACTATTCCATACACATACAGTGTTCAACAAACACAATTTATTTTAAAAACAGACATAGCTTTGTATATCATTTCTCCATCATATTAAGAAATTCACAACTTCTATAATTTCAGGGACGTGAAGAAATTAATTTTGCATTCGCTCCCATCACCATTAGCTGTGCATTTGCATTTTCTATTTCCCATTGTTTCCTTCTTGTTTATGAGGTGAGGATTATGTTTCATTGTTTATGAGTTGAGGATTATGCTTCATTGTTTACGAGATGAGGATTAGGTTTCATTGTTTACTTCTTAGCTCACCTGAGCTGAAAGCTCAAGTAAGCTTTTCTGATTGCCTGTTGTCAGTCGTCTGTAAACTTTATACATTTTCGACTTCTTCTCCAGAACCACTGGACCAATTTCAACCAAACTTGGCCAAAAGCATCCTTGGGTAAAGGGCTTTCAAGTTTGTTCAAATGAAGGACCATGCCCCCTTCAAATGGGAGATAATCACAAAAATAGGGTGGGGTCATTTAAAAATCATTCAAGAACCACTTGGTCAGAAGAGCTGAAATTTACATGAAAGCTTCTTGACATAGTGCAGATTCAAATTTGTTAAAGTCATGGCCACCGGGGGTTGGATGGGGCCACAATAGGGGATCAAAATTTTACATACAAATATATAGGAAAAATTCTTTAAAAATCTTCTTTTTAAAAACCACCAAGCCAGAAAAGCTAAGATTTACATGAAAGCTTCCTGATATAATGCAGATTCAAGTTTGTTAAAATCATGGCCCCCGGGAGTATGATTGGGCCACAATGGGGGATCAACATTTTACATACATATAGGGAAAATCTTTAAAAAATTTCTTCTCAAAAACTACTGGGCCAGGAAAGTGGAAATTTACATGAACAGATTCAAGTTTGTAAAAATCGTGGCCCCCGGGGGTAGGATGGGGCCACAAGGGGGTATCAAAGTTTTACATAGAAATATATAGGGAAAATCTTTTCAAAAAAAACTACTGGGCCAAGAAAGTGGAAATTTACATGAAAGCTTCCTAACATAATACAGATTGAAGTGTGTTAAAATCATGGCCCCCGAGGATAGGATGAGTACACAATAGGGGATCAAAGTTTTACATACAAATATATAGGGAAAATCTTCAAAAATCTTCTCAAAAACTACTGTGCCAGGAAAGTTTACATTTACATGAAAGCTTCCTGACATAGTGCAGATTCAAGTTTATTAAAATCATGGCCCCCGGGGGTAAGATGAGGCAACAATAGGGGATCAAAGTTTTACATACGGTACAAATATATAGGGAAAATTATTAAACATATTCTTCTGAAAAATCACTGGGCCAGAAAAGTTTACATTTACATGAAAGCTTCCTGACATAGTCCAGATTCAATTTTGAAAAAATCATGGGCCCCAGGAGTAGGTTGGGACCACAAATGGGGATCAAATTTTTATATGGAAATATATAGGAAAAATCTTTAAATATGAGCTAGAGTGACTCAGGTGAGCGATGTGGCCCATGAGCCTCTTGTTGTTTATGAAGTTAGGAATTTGTTTTATTATATGGTTAATAATTTTTTAGTAGCCAGTTTCACTATTTTATTAGGTCACCTGGGTTTACTCAGGTGACCCATTGCAATTGGTTGTCATCCATTGTGGTGTGTTAACAATTTAACATTTTTAACTTCTTCTTGATAACTACCTGTCCAATTCTTTCAAATTTGGTATAAAGCATCTTTGGGACAAGGGGGACACAAATTCTAAATTTTAGGACTCCTGCACCCCTAGGATCCTGGCAAAAACTGCCGAATTTCCAAAAATATTCTCAAGAACCGCACAATTGGAAGAAAAACTAAATGCATAGTGATGTAGAGTAGGAAGGCCTCTACCAAAATTGTCAATTTCATGATCCCTGGGGTAGGGGTTTCGACCCTTAGGGTGGGGCCAAACTTGGTATATAGTGTTTGTGTAAAACACTTAAATAACATCTTCTTTAGTGCTATTGATACTAAATTGAAACTAAATAGATATTTAGAAAGAACATGTACATAGTCCTTTACCAAAATTGTAAACTTGATGATCCCAGGGGTAGGGATTTTGGTATCAGGGAGGGGCCAAAATGGCCAGTTATTAAATGTGTGAACAATATACATTTTTAACTTCTTGATAACTATCATTCTAATTCTTTTCAAATTTGGTATGCAGCATCTTTGGAACAAGGGGGATATAAATTATAAATTTCAGGATTCCTGCACCCCATGGGCCTTGGGGTGGGGCAAAACTGTCCAAAATTGACGCAAATTTAAGAAAAACTAAATGCATAGTGATGTAGAGCAGGAAGGTCTCTACTAAAATTGTCAATTTCATTCTACCAGAACCGTGGTAGGGGTTCTGACCCCAGGACGGAGCCAAGCTTGGTATATAGTGTCTATGTGTAAAACACTTAAATAACATCTTCCTTTAAATAGTGTTATTGATACTAAATTGAAACTAAATGGATATTTAGAAAGAGCAGGTAGTCTTTTACCAAAATTGTAAATTTGATGATCCCCAGAGTAGGGGTTGTGATCCCAGGGTGGGGCCAAACTTAGTGTATAGTATTTATGTGCAAGTTTGCTGATACTGTATAAAAAATTTAAATGCATACTTAGGAATAGCAGAAAAGGATGTACAAAAAATGGTGAATTTCACTACCAAGGGTTTTGACTCTAGGATGGGTCCAAATTAGTCATATCTTTTGATATTTTAATGTTAATACACCTATTATATTGTGTAAAGCCTTTCATCAGTGTATGCACTTTTGAGGGCAGTGAAGTTTTAGGAACACATTTTGTTTAATACTGTTCCTGAACATTAGAATTTAGCTTAGGTATTCAAAACAGGAAATTTATTCTAGATTTCCTAGCCCTTTGGAGTAATGATACTTCTTCACTAGTACTCAGGTGACCGATAAGGCCTGTGGGGCTCTTGTTTATCAAGTATCAATTAATTTTTGTAATATTTCATCCCTGATTTATTGGTAAGGACCAACAAATATCATTATTCACTAGCAATGATCAGTGCAGTTAGATAAAATATGTGAATGTGATTTTGCACACATTGATATTAGTGTTTGTAATGCTTCAGTTTCTGGATTTGATGAAAAAATTAATAATTCATCAACATAAAATAACTGAAATATGGTGTAACTTTAAAATAAATGAGTTATTGAACTTATATTAGTGAGTATTAACATTTGTTGGGTAAAAATTTACTCACTTGCTCATAAAAATTGCACCCAATATGGCCAATATTCACCAGTATAAGTTCAGTAACCCTGCAATACTGTTTTATTGTTTCCTTCTTGCTTATGAAGTGAGGATTATGTCATGAAATTTATGTTTGTTAAAGAGGCTTGCATAAATTGTCCAACCCAAGTTCTAGATATTTCAAAGAAGGGTGCCTAGGGTGATGTCTCTCAGAAAGGAGGGATTACGACTTTTGGTTTCTCTCAGAAAGGAGGGATTAGGACTTTTGGTGTCTCTCAGAAAGGAGGGATTGGGACTTTTGGTGTCTCTCAGAAAGGAGGGATTAGGACTTTTGAAAGGACAGGCTGTAATCAATACTTCCACTGGACTCAGTTGCAATTCATTCATCAGTAAAGACAAATTCCTTCCTTGCACCAGCCCAAAGAAGGGGTGTACAAACAATACCATGAAGCTGTTGTTCTCTGTTGTATTTAACATGCCTGTTTCTATTTTTTTCTCAGATTACAATAGATACCATTTTCCTATGTTTCTGTGAGGATTGCAAGGAAAACAATGGCGTTGAAAAACCGTATTACATGAGCAAAGACTTATTGGTATGTTAAAATACTCTACATTTGTAAACACAAATCATTGGCTTAGGTTGGTTTTTTTCCCATTATTTCAAAAGTATTGCCTCTTTTTACAGAACTTTCTTAAAATCACCAACAAATCATTGGAAAAGAAAAAGAAGGGCAAAGGGAGTAAGGAAAATGCCAAATCTGATCCAGAATAGTCACTTCATATGTTAAATCAGACATCAAATGACTAGATTTATATAAACATGCACATCTGATTCCGAAAACAACTTGTTAATCATTACGAACAAGCAATTCACATGTATCACTTTGATTTAATAAATATAAACAGATTTTACATTTTATGTGTGATAATTCGATGTGAATGCATGATAAATGTATAGATTACAATGTATAGATTACAATGATATGTCCTTCAGGGTAACACAGTTGTCAGCATTTATATCAATGTCCAAAAAATCTGAAATTGAAAAAAAGAAGACTTTTTAAAATAAAAAGTACATTTAACTGCAGTTGGTTAATAATGCCCTTTATACAACTGCTGTTCACTTGTATTTACTGACTTACACTAGCATGAGAAACATCACAATTTATTGACTTACACTAGCATGAGAAACATCACAAAGATGTTCCACAATCCGATGAAAATCCGAAAATAACGCAAGCTCTGTAAAAATTCTCGAACTTTTTCTCCTGCAAAATAAGGCATAACACAGATTAATTAAAAGTTTATAATATACGATCATGCTTATGAATATTAATTCCAACATCATTTAACTTCTCGAGTGACCATATATATAGATATAAATTTATCATATACATAGTAATGATTATGCAGATTCTGCACTGATTGATACGGGTGATGTCACAATAGCCGATATTAGAGAACGGTCCGAAAATCCATATCACATATCAGAGCGGTGTGCAAAAATGCATATCAGGCATCAGGCCGGAAATTACGTATTCGCTCATAATAATCAGTGTATCAAAGTTTTTACCATACTAAATCACTGTATGTAGGTGTTTCCTGTAATAAAACAATATATCACAAAGTTTTTACCATACATGAAGTTAACCAATGTACAATTATGTATGTATCAAATTAAGTTTTTACCATAATAAGACAAAGTAGGCAATTTATCAGATATTTCTGATCTATCTTTAAAGTGCATGTGACAAAAAGAATAGTACCATCATGTAAAATCAGCCCGTGAACCCCTTATCAGATCCCCCCCCCCCCCCCCCCAACAGAAAACACTATACTGTATGTATACAAGATTTATCAATTAGTATTTAAAAATGCAGTATATGATAAATAGAATATTAAAAGCTAAAATCCATATCGTATGTCATATCAGCCCTTGGGGCCACATATCAGCCCTCAGGCCTTCGGCCCTCGGGCTGATATGACATACGATATGGATTTTAGCATGTAATGCAAGATTACCAGATATTAAAACATTGTCGTGTGATGCCATATAATGGGTAGTTTCTGTGGTTATACATTTTTTAGGGGCAAAATGGAAAAATCCATAAAATTTCAATCGCAAAATATATCTGTAGATATATAATATAGGTATAATGCAGCCACAGAAAATGGAAGCACAGAATACAATTTGCTACCATTTAGGGATCAAATCGCAAAAATTTCAAACCACAGAAAATACCTGTTATACTATTCAACATTAGCTTGTAATAAAAGAATGGAAGATATGAAATACTTACTTGTGGATATAAAATGTATATAATTTTGAATCCAAGATTGACAAATATGTAAAACAATGGTTGTGAAATATTGACTTGTGATGCTTTATATCAGATAATGCTATATTACGAAGATATAAAATATTGGTTGATGGTGTGTTGTTGGATCACATATCACACATGTGAAACATGACTTATGATATAGTTGTGGGATATAAAACATTGGTTTGTGATATGCTTTGGATCAGAATGCCAGATATGAAACACTGACTTCTTATAAGTATGTATTTTTGGATATAAAACTTGTTTGCAATACATCTTTGGACATGAAATATTGACTTGATATATATTTTGGAGGAATGTTACCTAAGGTTGGTTCTGTGTTGACTTCAAACTGGTCACTCTTCCCCTTGACTCTAAAGTAATAAAGAAATAGTAAATAATATTTTAATTTTGCTTTGAAAAACAAAAAACAGGTGATAATTCCGTCAGCAGTTTAAGGAAGTGTGGAAGCATTTAATCAGAGCTTTAAACAAAAGGCCTATGGACCACAATGTTCGCCCGACTCACCTTTAAACAAAAGGCCTATCACAATGTTTGCCCGACTCACCTTTAAACAAAAGGCCTATAACTATGTTTGCCTGACTCACCTTAGTCCTGCTGTTCTTTAGATTTTTTACCCTCTTATTCCCATAAAAAACTTTGACCCCATATTATGACCCCACCCTAGCCGCATGGGGTCATGACTTAACTGAACTTGATTCCATGCATCAATATTACTAGCATGGCCATCCTGTTCTGGAGAAGAGTTTTTAAAGAGTCGTGTATAATGTAAAATTTGACACACCCCCCCCCCCCCACACCCCCCGTTTTAGCTCCCATCTAACCATTGGGTCCATATTTTAAAAAAAAAAACACCACACACACAAAACTTGATTCCACACAACTTGGGACTGTTTGCATATTGATATGTTTTAGTGTAGACCTGCTACTCCTGAAAAGAAGTTTTTCATAAAACTTTGAATCCTCATTTTAACTCAACCCTTGCCTCAGGGACCATGATTTGATGAAATATGAATCTGTACTACATTGGGATGCTTACATATTTATATGACTAATCATGCCCAGTGGTTCTTATGAAGAAGATTACTAAAGATTTTTTTTATATTTTCACCAAAATATGTAAAATTTTGATCCCCTATTACTTCCGGGGGCCATGATTTGAACAATTTGAAATTAGAAGCTTTCATGCAAGTTTTGTTTTTGTTTTTTGGTCCACTGGTTCTTATTAAGATTTAAGAAGAGTTTTGAATTAGGCCACCATTCTTAATTATCTGACCTTTAGATGTGTGACCCTTCATTCGAACAATTACCCAAAGGCTGCTTAATGGTAAGTTTAGCTGAAAATAACCCTGTGGTTTTGGAGAATAAATTTTAAAAAAGAATTGTAAAGTTTACAGATAGACAAATGGATACTGGACAACAGGTGATCAGAAAAGCTCAGAATATAAAGAATTGAAAATGGGTTCTATTCCCAAAGGCCTCAGCTAAAATCACTTTCACTGATGGTGTTAGTATTGAATGATGTAATATAAGTACACTGTTTGGACTCAGTGTGTCATGCAGGATACTTACAGTTTGAAGTTCAGGATAGCACCAGCATTGACTAATAGCGTCCTGAATAAAAAGAAAAATCACATTCAACTAAATTGTAATACAGTATATATTCCAAAAGGAGAGCTATGGTAGTTGCACTTTTCTACATCCTTCTGATCAAAAGATTAATTGAATTTCCAATGCAATGTTTGAAAGGTCATGTATGCCTGGAGTTCGAAGCAGGCCAGGACAGAGTGTTGGCAAAATGGGTAGTAAAAACTGAGCTGGGTGGGGTCATCTTCGTAACCTGATAGTATTAGTTTTCTTCGTTGATATATCATTGTTTTGAAACTTACAAAATTAGTGATACATTTAGGCACAAAATTTAGCACATACAACTGTAATATTAACTATAAATAAAGAAGCAGTGATTATATAAAATCTGGTTGGTAAAATGGGTAGCGAGACCAAAACACACATTGCTGCTTATTTTCTGTCAATTATGCATTTGCTGCTTTAAAACTATAGTTGTTTTTAATTTTTTTTAGAGAATTGAATTTGATACTCAATGAATTATTTGACATTTCAAATTCCTTATATTTTACTTATGGGTGATTTCCCAAACCCGGGCTGATAGAAAACCGGATGCAGTTGACCCGGGTCGGTGTTATTTATTCTGATTTAGTTACTTATGTTTTGATTAATTAACCATAATTCTGATCTTAAAAATATCAATTATACATGCTTTGTGTGTATTTAAACTGAAGATAGGGTTTTAAAAGGATTATCTGGAGAGCAATTAATTACTATGTACTCTAATTAGAATCGTAAATGTGGTGGAGGTAGAGTCCCATGGAAAGCTGAATAATTTGCAGTCAGGTAGATTATTGGAAGTTAAGATTATTGAACGTAGTTCCACCCTCCTGTGACGTCATAAGATTTCTCAAAGTCAAGGACTTAACACGATTTATGCATGACAGGAACATGAATTTTGTTGGAGTCTTTTCAATAGTTATTGTAAAAAATCTTGTTAACCATAAAATATTTCAAAAGTTTAAATTATATACGAATAATCATATATATGTTTTAAAAATATTGAATCCAAGGGCAATAACTCTGTTTTCGTTTTATTTATCAAGTCCATTATGCGATAGATTTTCTTTAATTTTCACAAACATTTTGTATATTTTTTAAAGAAACAGTTTCATGAAATTGTTATGGATATATTGTTTCAACAAGTTTTTGTGAAATTTTAGTAATGCTGTTTAAGGAAAATTGCAATTTTCTAATGTCAATACAGGTATATGTGTGCTAATTGATAAAATTTTTATTAATACTGCAACATACTTATTTTATCCTTTTTATTTGTTACAAATATATATTATTTGAAGAATCAACTATTAAGATTGAACCTATAATTCTAGAAGGGTGGAATTACCTTAAATTGCATATCCTTGTGAGATCAAAGTGATGTCCATTGATATAGTAATTGAAGGGAAGTTGAATTACCTTCAGGATGCATCAAAGGTGAAAGTGATAGCAAACATCCTCATTTTATTTGGAATTTTAATATTCGACCAGGATTATCCGTATCCGGTTCCTTTTGAACCGAGTTTTAATAAATCGTAAATGATAAATATAAGACTCGCAAAACAGGTACTGCAACATTTTGGTGATAAATTATCACAAAATTTATCTAAATCATGTGTAGTTTCATTTTTGTGTCACATATATCATTTGTAACCACAGAAAAATGTGTATTTTTTCTTGCTACCCATTTTACCAACCTGAAATAAATAATTGTCGATATTTTTACAGTGAAACAAATTATGCCATCATTTTTGTAGCAAATATCCAGGGTGTTCAGGTAGCGCTCTTGCTTCTCACCGCTGCGACCCGAGTTCGATCTTCATGATCGGCAGTGGTTGTATGTGAGAGGGAATGGTAGTCGCCCGCTCGGATTCGTGGGTTTCCTCTGGGTACTCCGGTTTCCTCCCACATAAATAACCCCATAGTGCAAACATCCGTGTATCAAAGGACCATATTGGAAATGAGCTTTCACGGGTTATCCTTGGCATGTTTGTTTGTATACATGTATGTATATACCGAATAAACATCTATTTATTTTATCTATCATCCAGATAAGGATTAAGAAGTTTCACATCAAATGAAAATAAAGTAACGAAGAAAACTAAAAAAATTCAGTTTATAGTGACCCGGCCCAGATTTTACGGTATCAGGAGAACTCATACCCAGGAGAACTCGTACCCAGAAATTTGGGTACGAGTTCTCCTGGAGAAGTCGTACCCATCAATATCTGGGTACGAGTTCTCCTGGAGAAAAACTTTGTCATTTCAACAAATAGAAATGTGGGTACGAGTTCTCCTAGAGTAAAACTTGTCAATTGTATCATAAAAATCTGGGTACGAGTTCTCCCAGAGAAAAACTTTGTCATTTCTGTTATAAAAATCTGGGTACGAGTTCTCCCAGAGAAAAAAAAACTTTGTCATTTTATCTGATAAATCTGGGTACGAGTTCTCCTGGAGAAAAACTTTGTCATTTCTATCATAAAAATCTGCTTACAAGTTCTCCTGGAGAATTTTTTTTTAATCAAAATCTAGTTGCGGAGGGAAAAAAATTATTGCACTTTATTAAATGGATTCTCCTGGAGAAAAACTATGTCTTTTTTGTCATAGAAATTCTGGTAAGAGTTCTCCTGGAGAAAAAGTTTGTCGTTATATAGTAATCAAAATTTTGATACAAGTTTATCTAATTAAGAATTGTACCATTTTAGGTATTGGAATCTGGGTACAATTTCTCCTTGAAAAAATCGAGGATTTCACACATTATACATAATTTACTATGACTATCCCTTTCAATTGAATAAAAAAAGTAAATACAATTATCATTCTTATTTTGTTTTTTCTTTTGAAACGCTGTTTGGCTTGAGATGATAATTAGTATAATTGTTGCAATTAAACACCAATTTTAAACCTGCGATATTGTATTTTATAGCGTACCTCTATTCTCTGGCACATGGAGGAAAACTCGTACCCAGATTTATATGAAAAAATGATGAAGTTTTTCACCAGGAGAACTCGTACCCAGATTTTGATGACAGAAATGACAAAGTTTTTTCTGCAGAAGAACTCGTACCCAGATTTATCCGATAAAATGACAAAGTTTTTTCTCTGAAAGAACTCGTACCCAGATTTTTATAATACAATTGACAAGTTTTTTCTTTAGGAGAACTCGTACCCACATTTCTATTTGATGAAATGACAAAGTTTTTCTCCAGGAGAATTCGTACCCAGATATTGATGGGTACGACTTCTCTTGGAGAACTCGTACCTAAATTTCTGGGTACGAGTTCTCCTGGGTACGGGTTCTCCTGGGTACGAGTTCTCCAGAAGTCGATTTTACTACCCATTTTACCAACTATCGCCGGAACACTTGTTGACCAAGGCATACCAAGAATTTATCTGGCAAATTCTTAGAAAGGAAGACCAGTTCAGTACAAATACATAAAATCACGATTAGCAAGGACTTGTTCTAAAACCATAGACATAATTATAACTGTTATATGTCTATGCTAAAACTACATCCGTTTCAAATTCATCAACCCATTTAACTTCATTCCATCTTATCTAGCACATCTCGCCGGATGGGTATGGATAGCCCAATGAAATTTAAGAATATTTTGTTCAAAATTTCTTTTGAAATACAAATCTAAACTATCATCGTGTATATTGACTCAATAATATTGAGAAACATCATCAAACAAGTGCAGCACCCTGCGTTGTAATAACTATAGTATAGCCTACATTACGCGTAATGATAAGATATGGAACGCTGTTGGTGATACAAGAGATCCCATGAAATGTTATTAATCACCGCAAAACAATAATTAAACCCTACACGCTTACTTACCCAAACAAAATTAAATCTGAAATCATGTTTACGTTGTCAAACTCATTACTAAACAACTCGACCGTCAACCCATTCGACGTAACGTTTTGCAACAGTTTGCTCTATATATATTTCGTACTCTCATAACATGCGAAGTGATAAAACCATAAAAATATAGTATTCACAATTAACTAGAGAGAGAGCGCGTGTCGATGCAGGTTCTGTATTTCTACAGAGTCGGTATGCACAATTTCATTTAGTAGGCCTATTATAGTGTATGGGGCGGATCCTGGATTTTACAGATTTTATAGGGCTTGAAATATGTCTCCTATTGTTTTGAACATATTTTATTGATGAAATCAAAAGGATTGAGACAAGTTCTGACAACTTACAAGTCCCTCTCCTAAAATATTACAATATGTCATGCAAGGTAATAATTAACAGGTATAATGTACAATGATTAAACAAATCTACAAGTTTCTTCTATAAATTTATGAACAACTGAAAAAATAGTTATATTAGTTTGCAGAGGTAAATTGATATCACCGCATAATAACAATTTTGTATCAATATTAACCAAGTCAAGCATGAAAAGGCGATTAAAAAGATCATTTCTAGCCCTGGAGTAATTTTTACAAGCAAAAAAGAAATGATATATATCTTCATTAGTATGTCATGTTTGAAAATAATTCTCTCCAAAATTTTACTAACGCATGATAATAGCGAGACAGGTCTATAATTAGATACTATTGACGGGTCTTCCTTCTTAAAAAGAGGAATGACGTGAGCAATTTTCCAAAAAGATGGGAAAATATTTTCTGACAATGATCTGTTGAATAGCATAGTAAGTGGTTTGATAATGGTAGTTTTTGTTGATTTCAACATTTTATGGCTAATGCTATCTGGACCAACAGCTTTGTTAACTGGGAGTATTGTAATAATATCCGATACTTCTTGTTCTTCAATAATAATGCTATTTAAGGAATCATTACATAAGCAATACATATTTGGTAGTGTTTCATTGGTGTCATCAATATTGGTAATTGATGAAAAATATGCATTCAATGCTTCTATTTTATCAGAATCAGAGTATACTAACTTGTTATCGCCGTTGTTATCATTAATTTGTATTGGAGGTATTTCATTCGATGATTTAATATTAAACGAATCTTTCATCAGCTTCCAATATAACTTATTATTGTCTTTACTAGAATCGTCTAAGTAGGTTTCTATATTGTCATAATAATTTGTTATCGCGTGTTTTTTCATATTGTTAACCGAATTCCGAACTTTTCTATAAGCGGACCAGTCGGAGTCATTTTTTGATTTTAATGCTTTATTGCGGAGTCGATCTCTAATTCTGATTGTCTTCCGTATCATAGAATCAAACCATGGTTTATCTCGCGGGCGAACTGTTATAATTTGTTCAGGTATACATTGACGAACACAAGAAAGAAATTCGGATGTAAAATGTTTGGTTGCCAAATCTAAAGTATCTGCTCCGTTGATAATATTTGCCCAGTTACAATTTTCAATTAAATAATTGAGTTTTATAAAGTCGGCATTTTTATAAATCCATACCTTACGCGTGTATGCACGATTGTACTTTATGTTAGAAAAGAGGGAGATGTATGTGGCACTATGATCACTGATCGTCGGTTCGATTTTTAATACACCCGATTCACACGATTGAATCTCTGTAGAGGTCAATATTGGGTCAAGCAGTGCTATGTAGTCATTTTTACTATTTTGAATAAGATGAAAGGGGAAAAAAATTTGTAAGTTCTCCCATTAATAGGTAGTAATTCAATAAATCAAAAGAATTTGTCATTTATTTCTCCAAGAGTGGAAGAGATTATTGATTGCTTCTTTTATCGTTTACATTTTTCTAAACAAGAGACCACAATTTACCTTAAATTTGAACATTTCCGGGGGGGGGGGGGGGGGGGGGGGGGGGGGGGGGGGGGGGGGGGGGGCTCTGTGTGTACATCTCCCTCTCTTGCACATTTCCCTCTTTTGCATAAGGAGCACACTGAATGTATGAAGTTGTATAGTATTTTTAAAAGTATTTGTACAGTTTTAGCATGCAAGCCCTATTCATTGTGGGGATCTACGTTTATTTGAAAAAATATCCACCGACTCGAGTTTGATCTGCATTGGTATATGGTTCCACCTGAGTAATGATTGGTGGTATTGCACACATGCTTTTCTATGATGTTAGTGCTTACGAGGTCTGTAAATTTCTTCGATCGAATTCATGTTCTTTTCATTTTTTTTAAAATATATTTTGTATACTCACTGTCTTATCTTCCAGGGTTTCCAGTTTTAGATCTTGCCTCGTCTTCTCGATGGTTTTCTCGTCTTATATTCCATATAACATACACCATGTGTTCTCATGTTGATATATATATATATATGTATGTATATGTATATATATATATATATGTGTGTGTGTGTGTGTGTATATATATATATATATATATATAGAGAGAGAGAGAGAGAGAGAGAGAGAGAGATAGAGAGAGAGATTTATTACAAGCAAGAGCCTACGCTCCGTATATACCTCGGTATTATGTATACGTAATAGATAATAAATAAATGAAATACGATGAAAAAAAGGTAAAATTGAATAAATATATCAAGAAAATCTTCCAAAGTCAAGGGTTTCCTTGGATCAATCCACATAATGTTAATTAGTCCGAATTATCTGACTTGCTTGCCTTTTAATGATTTTGATATTTACTGTACCAAGAAAACGTCAGATATTTCGGACTAAATGTTAATATGTGGCGGACCGGTTCAGAAACCTCTGGCTTGGGAAGATACAGAGCGAATCAGAAACCCTTGACGATTTGGGAGATGTGTGTAAGTGTATAAAATAGAAGGAGTGTCGTTGTTCCAACTTTTATCTACCTCTGTTGGATAATGGTACTTCCGATTGTTGCGCGCAAGTAAGAAAGCGAGCTGAACTTGAATCCAAGTTTGGGTTTTGTTACCACTGACTACATTCGTGAGTTTCACCCCCACCCCACCCCCCTTCACAAACCCTTACATCCCGATCCCAGACATAAAACACCCTAGATGAATTGTATATCGAGTTAAATCTAATTTCATGCGTAAAACACAAAGATTTAAAAACTTTAATATTACATTTTAATATTAAGACAGCAATTACGTTT
Source organism: Ostrea edulis (assembly GCF_947568905.1). Classification (NCBI taxonomy): domain Eukaryota; kingdom Metazoa; phylum Mollusca; class Bivalvia; order Ostreida; family Ostreidae; genus Ostrea; species Ostrea edulis. Next base: position 82,932,656 of record NC_079167.1, read on the forward strand.
TAACTTGAGCACATTTTCTATATTGCAACGAATCTGTGCACTCTCGAGGAGAGTTTGTAAAATGTAATGGTTTCCCAGATTCTGCCATTGTGTTTTCTTGATTAGCATTCTCGCCTTGTTCTCGCCTCTCCACGCTGTCTTTGTCAGTCCTGTCTGGAGTCTCTACAACATTGGATGCGCTCAGGTTCTCTTGACCAAGTTTTTTGTAATCTATTTCATATATATCCACATTTCCACCTCGTCTGTGGCCTATCCACAGTTCGTTATTGCAGTCCACCGCTAAGGACAGGGGAGAGAACTGTCTATCAAACCGCAGCCCCACGGAAGAGAATTCCTCGTCCCTTAGCAAAATGCACACACCTCCGTCCCAATTAGCTACTAAAACGTTACCTAGTTGGTCAAAACAAAGACCTTTGGGGATAAATGGTCGTGAAAATGTCTTTGACCCATCAAAGGTGGCGATTTCCCGACCATCGGGAAACATGAGTATGACCTTCTTCAAAAGATAGTCCCCCACTGCTATTTCGTCGTGTTTGTTGACCCCAACATAAAGAGGATATTGAAACTCCTGGTTAGTGCGCAGTATTTTCTTGATCATTTTCCCATGGAGGTCGTAGATGAAAACTCCATATTCCCTGCCTATCCCCGGGAGATACCGCACAGAGGTAACCCCGACCCCTGCCACAATGACCTTATCGTGTGCGGAGGTGCTGACCTCTGTAGGATGGGTCATCGTCATTTGAGCGAACACGGATATGCTTACACCGGACTTCAGTGCCACCTTTAGAACAAGTCTTTCTTTAAAACACACCAAATACATGTTCCTGTCCGAATCTATGGCTATGTCGGTGATGTTCTGATGAATCCCTGTTACTTTGTGTTGTAGTTGCCCCGTCCTGCTATACAGTGCCACCTGAGAGTTTTTAATGACAAGCCAAGCATGTTGTGGAGACACAGGCCAGATAGAGTTAATGCACCCACGGAATTCTGTACAGGTGAAATGAGACTTTAATGTTACGTTAGAGGTTCTTGCGTCAGAGAGAAACCCCTCCTCTGTCTCTATGTCACGTGACTGGTGAGTGCCTTCCGCAAACGTTTTGGCTCGCTGGAAGGTTGTGGAGATATTTGATTTTCGACTTTTGGGCAATGTTGGCTTTGGGATTACGGTTACCCCTCTCTGTAATTTTGGAATTTTATCTAATTTTGGCACCAAAGTCTTGGAGCGGATGATCTTGCTTTCTGGCGATACTCTTCCATCGTTTGTAGGTGATTCAAGACTTCGTCCGACTATCAGCAAAGTAGAGCACACGGGACACATAAAGTCCTTCCCTTCGTTATAGCAAGACATCGTTGGAAAAGTCTTCACACAGTCCCTGCACATGCCTTCCTTTGAATTTGAATTCTGTTTGAAATCTTTATCTTCCATGCTGAAGAATTATTGTTTAGTTAAATTAATACAAGTGTTGTCAGGTTATGGAAATATGTTTTGTTGAATACCTAACCCGACGGTCTCTTTAAATGTTGGTTTTTAAAATCCACACTCTCACTGAACGAACTGTGATAGATCGATCGTCAAGATTCATGTCATGTTTACAAGACTTTTAATCAGATAACGGAGGACCCATCGTCGCAAGCCATGGCTCAATGTACGCGTACGCTTCTCTCCCTTCTCACGAACAATAACCTGATACTTACACCTTTTAAGGTGTGAGGTGGGCTTGTAAATGAAACTGGATCCACGAGCCCTCTCCTCCCTATGAAATGTGTACATATATCAATTTTGGTGTACATTGACGTGCAATTGCATTTTCTTTCATGCTCGCTTTGCCAACCACCTGGATGCATTTATACATAAACATATAGTATAAAGTACATAGATGTATACCCAGGTTTCAGGAGAAGACCACAATTCTATATATTTCAAAATTAGTGAATCAACTTCGGATAGCAATTCCCTGTGAACGATTCATTCCACCTGGCCACCACTATTTGCACCTTTATTCCTCCTGGCTACGGCTGCTTGCACCTTCATTCCTCCTGGCCACCACTGTTTGCTCCTTCATTCCTCCTGGCTACGGCTGTTTGCACCTTCATTCCTCCTGGCTACGGCTGTTTGCACCTTCATTCCTCCTGGCTACGGCTGTTTGCACCTTCATTCCTCCTGGCTACGGCTGTTTGCACCTTCATTCCTCCTGGCTACGGCTGTTTGCACCTTCATTCCTCCTGGCTACGGCTGTTTGCACCTTCATTCCTCCTGGCTACGGCTGTTTGCACCTTCATTCCTCCTGGCTACGGCTGTTTGCACCTTCATTCCTCCTGGCCACCGCTGTTTGCTCCTTCATTCCTCCTGGCTACGGCTGTTTGCACCTTCATTCCTCCTGGCCACCACTGTTTGCACCTTTATTCCTCCTGGCTACGGCTGTTTTCTCCTTCATTTCTCCTGGCCACCACTGTTTGCTCCTTCATTCCTCCTGGCCACCACTGTTTGCACCTTCATTCCTCCTGGCTACGGCTGTTTGCTCCTTCATTCTTCATAGCCATCGATTTCTGCTCATTAGTTTATTCCGCTCACCTCTTTACTCCCCGATTCCTTCTGCCCTACGTTCTACCTGCTCCGTCCTTCTGTCCATTGCACTGCCTGCTTCCTTCTGACCGTCACACTGCCTGCTCCGTCCTTCTGTCCATTGCACTGCCTGCTTCCTTCTGTCCATCGCATGCACTGCATACTTCCTTCTGTCCGTCACACTGCCTGCTCCGTCCTTCTGTCCACCGCACTGTCTGCTCCTTCCGTCCATTGCGTTTCCAGCTCCTGTCCTTTTCATTTTCTCTCTTTCCGTTCGAATCTTGACACACTAATGTTATTATTGTGAGCGCTATTCGTGTTGTAGCGTGTACAAAGCAATCAATCGGAAATTTGTATTTGTTTTAGTTGCCCTTGTTTTGTTGGTGGGTTTATTGAAAGTGTAAATTGTAAATCCAATGCAATTATTAGTAGATACAGTCTATGATCTCATTCGATTTTCTTTTGTTGTTTTAAAACTATGAATCACTGGTCTTTCGGACATGACCAAGCGGCAGGCGTTGGCACGTTAAAGAACCTTAACCTTGAGAGCTCGGCATAGGTCTAAATTTGTGATACTTCTATAAAGCTGGTAACGTCTCAATATGAGTGAAAAATTCTCGACGGGACGTAAAACAAACATTCGTTTTATGCTTGAAATAAAGAAGATAAGTGGAAGTCTTCTGTACACGAGAAGCAGATTTGTCTGGCCTTACTTGTTGTGGGTTTCCATCATATATATAATTCAAACCAAAGTAATGGGCCATATTTGTATTTTGAAAAATTTAATTGCATTTTCAAATGAAATTCGCCGAGGCTGTCAATTTTCTGAAGGATCCCCAAGTGTGTCCTTATCTAGTTTAGATTTCGATATGCAGAATGAACTTGTTCTCATATAATTATATCATCAAATGATAAGTGACTATAGTCAATAAAATTTAACGTTTCATGAAAAGTATGCGCGGATTGTTCACAGCTGCATCGCATCCATGAGAAAATGTCTATCATTGCAACATTGGAGGCAACATTGGGAATGTAATTTACATTTAAAGTCAATTCATATTTTTATTATCTATATCATAATATGAATTAACCTACATAGGTAATTTAACTTTTAAAGAGAAATTATATAATGCATATCAAATAAAAAGGATTATCAACAAATAATGTTGTATGCAGTTAGAGTAAATACACACAGAAAATTACTACGATACATTAAATGAAGGAGGGGGAGAAAACAGAAACAAGAGGTTTACCTGTCTATTTCCTGCTTAGCCGGTGGCTAATAAAAATATGAATTGACTTTGAATTAAATGTGATATACGATCTGCCGAAAATAATGGTTGGAAGTGTGCGTCAATTTAGCACAAAACGAAGGTTTAAATGTTGCAGCTCTTATTGCGAAGGTTTAAATGTTGCAACTCTATATTGTACCGATAGGGGTTTGCACAGCTTTGGAAACTTTAAAAATTTGTAGCAACATTTTGATAAATGATACTCTATTTAAACAATTGACTGAATCGTTTCAACGATTTAATATCATAATTTTCACAAAAAGTTCTCTTTGTGAATAGATCTGATAGTCTTGAAAAGATATTTCTGAATTTGTTGAATTCAGATATAAAGCTGGTTAAGCTTCAAATTACGGGGATTTCTGCAGTTAGTCATTAGACCGTGTCATGGTGATCTGTAGGGCTAGCGTTCTGGTCCAGTTTTATGGCTCATTTTTTTTTTTTTTTATATCTAACGACCCATTATAAACTAAAGAAAAACATTAACAGTAGCATTTTTAAAGGATTTGTTTTTGTAAGACATTATCTGTGACTGGTTTCGTAGATTTACCTAGAGCAGTCTCTGCACGAGTTTAACTCTAGGTTTTTATTTTTACACAAATACATGCGTGTATGTTTCACAGCAACATTGTAAGTTGCACGCTCAAACTGAATGGAATGTTCCACTTAGGTCGTTACGCGTGACTGGGGGAGTGAATTTTGGCACTACCTATTAATAGAATGGGATACCCCATTAATCTGCAAGATAAGTGTTCGCCCAGTCTGTGAAACTGATTAGTTTGCGAAAAATGGCGGCGGGGAGAGTGACTCTCCTTATTGTGCCGGTTTTAATACTTTACATGAAACTTATTAATGGGGAAGTTTTAACCCCTCCGTACTTTAACCTCGCCCAAGAGAGGCGGATCTATGCCAGTTCCACATGCGGGGTGGACGTTATTGGAGAGGAGTTATTTTGTCGTCTGACTGGAGCCAGCTCAGAGAATGGATTCGGGGATCGCTACAAAGAAATTATCCAGGGACAGTATTGTGACGTATGTAACCCTGGCATTGCCGAAAAACGCCACCCTCCCGAGTACGCCATCGACGGAACAGAGAGGTGGTGGCAGAGCCCGCCCCTGTCCCGGGGGATGGAGTACAATCAAGTCAACCTCACCATCGACCTCGGACAGGTAAATCTCACGTGTGATTTCTTAGTTTGATAAACAATATGTACAAAGGGCTAAAAGTTGGACAAAAATTGCAGAAGAGTTTTAAAAAGTTTTTGCAAGATGAGCAGTCAAGATGCTGAATCGAAATGGCCGCATTTCTTTAAAATGTTACCATGACAACCCAAGATAAGAAGGATTTGGCAGAAGCTGTGTTATCAGATAATAGGATCAGAGTGTGTACACAGGCTGCCTGTGTAATACTTCAACAATGGTGATATAACCCGTGTAAAACCGCCCATTACTGTCAGTTGTCCAGTTCACTACATTCAATTGTCCAGTCTATATAACCGCTCATTACATTCAATTGTCCAGTCTATATAACCGCTCATTACATTCAATTGTCCAGTCTATATAACCGCTCATTACATTCAATTGTCCAGTCTATTATAACCCGTGTATAACCGCTCTTTACATCCAATTGTCCAGTCAGTTTACCTGGCCTCATCACAGCTTCAGGTATGAAAGCATGTCAGTCTTGCCCAGGTAGAGGGGGGTCTGTCCTTGAGTTAATCTAATTATGGTCTGACCTCTAGTGTGAAATGATTTTATGATTGTTATTCTTTGATGTGCACTTAATCAATTCTTTGGACCAAATTTCAATAAAAGCCTTACATAACCCTCTCTTGTTTGAAAATTAAATAGCCTCTCACATTTCAAGTGTTTGTTTGTTTAACTTTAGAAGTATGTCACAGTGTGTTTAAAGAGATTATACAGTAGTCTGACTCCATTGTCCAAACAGAAAAAGGAATTTGATGGAATATTTCTTATGTCAGTATTTAGGTATATACTCCTTGTACAATAATGAAAAGATTACAATTTGTGTGACACAATTTGTAGCAGTTTTTTTGGGGGTGGTGGTGGTGCTATTTTGCTTTTGATTTGCTCTTTCAATTAACATTAATTATTAAGTGTATGCAGTGTATATTCTTTATTGATAACAGTTGTTTTGCCCTAGAGGCCAGAACTTTTAAAGTTTGCCCTCCAGCATATACATATTACATATATGTTCTTATTTTGTTGTGAAATTTTAATTGTGAAAGATGTTTATTTGATAACACAACTCAGATATTGGTAGAAATTCATTTCTTGGTAAATTTTAAGTTGTGCTGACACATTCAGTGATTACATAAGAGCTATATCGGATTTCTATACAATACTTAATACCTAGAGAATGTTCCCAAATAAACAAGAAAAGAGAACCCCCTGTAGTTCTACATGATTAAAAACATTATTTTAGTATATAGAATGTATAAAATGACCATTATTTTTAGACAATTTACTAAAACAGTAAAGTTTGATATAGATTTTTCCCTCAAGTTTTACTTTTTAGTATATAGAATATATAAAAATGATGGTATTAGAATTATACAGTGTGATAAATATGAACATTGCCCACTCTTGATGGTGTATATTACATATTTGTCAATATTTTTACAGGAATTCCATGTTGCCTATGTTTTCATCAAGATGGCCAATTCGCCCCGCCCCGGGGTGTGGGCTCTGGAGAGATCTACTGACTTTGGACAGTCGTGGCGCCCCTGGCAGTACTTTGCCGACACGCCCAGCGACTGCATGAAGTTTTTTGGGGAACCTGCTGATCAGGATATTTTTGCTGACAATGCTGTCATCTGCTCCACAGAGTTCTCCAAAATTGTACCCCTGGAAAATGGAGAGGTGAGGATGTATAGAAAAAACTAAACATCAGCAGATGTTGAACTGAGAAGATGAAAATGTCTGTCTTACATATCTGTTTCATTAGTTAAAAACAAATGGTTACTAATAGTTGTTGGAAATTGTGTGAGAGAATTGTATTTACGTTTGCATTTCCATATAAACAAAATCCGCGAGGAGTCATGATCACTGAAAGTTAATTTTTTCATGGTGTAATAAAACTTGTGGCTTGTCTTACAAACTAGACCACATAATGTGTGGGAAATGCCTGATTAAGTCAAGAATAATTTTCATTGAGAAAAAAGTGTGTTAAATACAAAGAAGCTTAGTGTGGCTGATAAGTAGTAAATATGTCACAGATTATGTGAAACAGCTGTGTCAGATTCATTCAAGTGAAACATTCCAGCTACTTCATCGTCTTATAACAGACTCCCCTCATTGTGAGTCAGACCATCTGAATGAGGGGCCACTTTAACCCTTACCTGGTCAGTGGTCACCAAGTGCAAGGGTTACACACATTGTAGACTTTCTGCTCAACTGACCAAGACAGCCACTATGACCTATTCAAAGCAGAATATATTTGACTTTGCTCTGTACATTGTATGCATTGCAGAGCATGACCGCTAAGTGTGCTTATCAGTGAGATCATTGTTGAGGGTACACTTCTTAAATATCACCCTTCAACACTTCAAATATCACCTCAACAATGCGTGGCTGGGATGATTTAAATACTTTCCGTACAGCTTCGAGGAATTTTACATTAAAGCTTGAATTACATTCAGAACAAAGTAGTGATTGTAAAAATGTAATCTTTTGGCTACTTTATCTAGTAGAATTTTGATTGCACATGCAATATATAGATGTGTAGTGCATATTGGCCACTTGTTAAGATTGGTGGATAAGATTCTAATAGAGATTTAAATCTCTCATTAATCATCTTTGCTAACTAGATGCTTTTGTAAGGAGATCTGCAACACGATATGTGCACACTGCGATACCTGTTGATCAGAACATTTTTTCCCTCTGTGGATCATACCTGACCGAGTGACCTCCTATTTTTTTTTACTTTATCATGTTTATTTTTGCATTTGATTTCTGTAAACAGTTGTCCTTGGTCGCAGTTTTTCTTTGGCCAGCCCTGTATTGAACAGCTGTTTTGATCAGAATTTCATTTTTATCTAGATTTCTTTGATGGCTTGAGTTTAGTTCTTTGTCATAGGCATGGAAATAGCATTATATGATAGAGCAAAAAACTTGAAAAAGAGAATTTATACTTGGTAGATTTTCTGATTACTGATCATAGGTTTGTCCACTCTTTAGTAGAGTATGGGAGGGGTGATTAAGATTTAATGCTCCTTAATTTAATTATATTTACATTTAAGGAATAGATATTTAGATTTTTTTGTATTCTGAGGGTGTATATAAACAGTGGAAGCCTGATGTAATTAATTTTTAGTATCATTGAATTAACCTTCCAGTGTGTGATGTAATTAATTTGTATAATCATTGAATTCAACCTTCCAGTGTGTTTATCCCTTATAATGCAAATGACCTTGATTCCTTATATTTATAATTTGTAATAGGTTGCACTTATGTTGACAGGTGAATGCTTTTATCGAAAAGTAAAATGCTTTTATCTAAAAATGAAATGCATTAAAACAGCATAGGTATATTAAACTGACAAAAATTCATAGATGTAGATATTGAGTTTTAAAGGGACTGATTCACGATTTTCCCCAAAATTTTATTTTTCACTTTTAATGATCAAAATCTACTGTCTTATATGTTTTAAAAATTTCACATAAAAATTAAGGTTATACATTATCACAGAAGCTCATTTTAGAGAGTTCATTATTTGTTTTGTAAACAAAGATTGCGGTGTGTTATTGTTTACGAAATTTCAAAAGAAATGGATATCGATCTAAGTTTATTATAACTTTCACATTTCAAGCATTCTTCGGGTAAAATGTGTCATCTAAAAGTTAAAATGTGCGACTATGCAAAATTAAGATGCTTTATATTACAAAATTAATATTTCACTTGTTTGTTTGTTTACATATAAAGACTCGAGTCTTTGTTTACATAACACATATTTAAGGCTAAAATATAGCTTTTATTCTTGTATTCAAAAAATCAAAATTTTGGTTGTCGACATTAAATGAGTTATACTTTTAATATCTAACATCAATAATAAAAAAAATATTTTGTTCAAAAATCGTGAACCAGTCCCTTTAATAGTTAGAATACGAGGCGTATGATCTCTAATGACAATTTCTCTATTCCTGGTGACAAAATTCAATAGCTATTAATCTATTGAAATAAAATTTGTTAACAGAAAATAAAAACAGCTAACAAGTTTGTGATGACAAGGGTCTCAGGCTGCAGGTATACATGTGTATTGCTAGTCAGATCATATTCTAAATCAAAACAAGTTATCAGTACCTCATCAGGGGCCAGTATAAGACCCCATTCCCAATACAAAATAGGCTCATTTTTTCCCCAATTTGTTTGTAAAAACTTCCAAAAATAGAATATGAAACCAATTTAGACCTATAATACCATGAATGGCAATACTATAAAAACCAACATGAATTAAAAACATTAACAAAAATTTTCAGGGATTTATCAGTACCTCCTCAGGGACCAGTATAAGCCCCATTCCCCATACAGAATAAGCTCATTTTCCCCCAGGTTTTTGTAAAATTCAGGCCTGTTATGGCAATGGTAAGATTACTAATTGAAAGTTCAAACTGAGGTTAATTTCTCATAAACTCTTAGCTTTTGAAATAGGCTAATCTCTGAGTATGAATACATCGGACTGAAAGAGTGTAACACAGGTTATGATTAAATTGTAATTTAAATGATGTGAAAATGTAAATACCATTGAGCTTCAGTAACTCAAACACCGATATTTCAAATACCATGGATATGTCGAAGTGGTTCGCAAGTCCGAACTACTTCTTCATTAAGTATTTTACCGTCAATATCTCAAACCCTCAGATTTTTTCTCAGTCCGATCGAGTTCGAGATAACAAGATTTGACAGTATAAGAAATGCCTTTTATTTTTGAAAACATTGGGATGATATACCTTGAGCCTTTCTAATGCGCCCCATGCCTGTATGAAGAAGATCGAAATATATCATCTCATTTACAGGTATTTTCAATTTCCTGATTAACAAGGCATTTCTCAATTATAAGAAGCACTCTAGATTGCCACTACCGTATATACTCGCCTATAAGTCGGATTTTTGGGAGTCAAATTTTGGTCCAAAACTCTATGTCCGACTTATAGGCGCGTCCTAAGTAGATTGGTATTTTTCTAGGCGGCGTAATGTAGTGTTTTTTTTTAAAAAACAACTCTGACGATTAGATCATGGACTACCACACAATTGATTATTGTTTACAAATATCTAGACATATTGTATTGTTTATGTATTTTAAAATGATGTATAAAGTACAAGTATTTACATATTTTTATCTTGTTTAAAATTATTTACATACCGGTAACTAATACTTTCAATTCAACTAATCTATCGTTTATTGGTAAAATTGAATTACGAACCCGATTTAATATTGAAATATTCATATGTATACCGGCTGAAATATATTTCATAAAAGATTGAATATTGTTAACAGATAATTTAGATCATCGTTCTTGACTCTTAAAAACTCTATTGTTGATACATTGAATTATAATGGAACCTCACAATAACCACTAGGCGAGTGCCACTAAGTAAACACTGTGTCAGGTACTGGTAATTAGGAGACCATAATTTCGTAGGTAAACAAAGGATCATTGTCCATAATAGATCAAGGGTTGCATTTAAATCCCAAACAGATATGACTTGGATATTGAGCACCTCATAATTATTAATTTCTCAAAATATTTTTTGAAACATAGGTAAAAACACTAGAGCATTGACTTGAAATTGTCAACCGATTCTGACAAAAATTTGTACCGACTTATAAGCGGGTCAATGGCAAATTCCTACAAAATAACCTTAAAAAATACAACCGACTTATAGGCGAGTATATACGGTTACCGTATGTTATTTTTATGGAAACAGAAAATAGCGTTACTGTTAGATATAAATGTATATAATGGCTATCCGCATGGTTTGGGGGGGGGGGGGGGGGGGGGTTTGGTGTGGATGATAAACTTATTGGGAGTAATTGTGATAATTCTTACATAAATGGTTTCGGGGACTTGGTAAGTTTAAAACTTTGTATTATTCAGAAGGAGTGGAAGAAAATGCATACAAATGTGATGTAGCTGCACCATTGTTGGAATATTCAAACATGGAGGTAATGGAGAATATATTTTGTAATTTTGTCTTCAGATTGTGGTGTCCTTAGTGAATAACCGTCCTAGTGCACAGAACTTCACGTACGCCTCTGACCTTCAGCAGTGGACCAAGGCCACAAATGTTCGACTCAAACTTCTTAGAACTAAAACACTTCTGGGTCATCTGATGGCTGTGGCCAGGCAGGATCCAACAGTCACTCGCAGGGTAAGTGGACAGTGGTCAATCACAGGGTAAGTGGACAGTGGTCTGAATCGCAGAATAAGTGGGAAATTGTCTGAATCGCAGGTAATGTGAACAGACAAATGCTGTGTGAGTGGACAGAGCTTTATAGTGACCCATAGGGTCAGTGGACAGTGGTCAGTGGACCGACATATGCAGTGTAGGAGCCAGTATGAAGTCTATATGTAGAGCGATCTGTTGTGAGACATTGCAGTTAAGTGGTTTGACTTGGTTGTTTTGTGATAGGTTCGACTGTAGAATCACTAAAGAGTATGATCCCAGATTTCTGTCTCATACTTGTTACAGAAACAGGCAATTATATTGCTATGATATTGTATTGTGTAATTACTATAATTGCTTGTGGTTAGAAAGGTAGCAGGTAGGGTGAGAAAAATGATTGATCCCTATTGATTTCTAGGTCAAAGGTCATATATCAATGTCAGATTTGGTGATCGATTGTAATATTTGAACACCACACAGAAAGTACCACTGTACTTTTTAGTCTCATACTCTCTAAAGAAAAATCAGCTGGGAGAAAAAGATCCCTGTTTATTGTTGGGTCAGTAGTCATAGGTCAAAGTCATTTGAGACATAGGTCAAGGTCACAGTCAGTAACTAAATGCAACTTTTGTAATCAATAATTGAAAAATTAACTAATAATTTTTTAGCCTCATGCTTGCTACGTATAATGTTGTCTAAGTCAAAGTATTTGTTTTACAGTACTTCTACAGTGTCAAAGATATTTCCATTGGAGGTCGATGTGTGTGTAATGGTCATGCCAACACCTGTGACAGAAGTGACTCCAGTAACCCTAACCTGCTGGTGTGTACCTGCCAACACAACACATGTGGGAACCAGTGTGAATACTGTTGTCCAGGGTTTGTACAGAAGAAATGGAAGCCCGCCCGCGCAGACAAAATCTTCATGTGTGAACGTAAGTGTAACTGAGCAGGAAGGCAGATGTTGGTTTCATTAATTTATTCAGTAGAAAATAAAGGCATTGACCTACAATAACAGACAAATAATATTACAAATCAAGAAAGAAAAACATAATTGAAATATGATAATTGTAAATTGTACCCACAGTAAACATATTAGAAGAATTATAAAAATATGTACATGTGTTCTGTAAATAATTTAGATTAAGATCTTATAGACTCTTATAATCATTATGACTTTGAAAGCAAAATTACAATAAAGAAAAGAACTTGCAATCAAAATAATTACGTATATCAGCTCTTTATATGAAAATGAAACATATACTTAAATATAAAAACAATATACCATAAGATGCGGAAGATATCAGCTAGTTGTATGTAACTCATCAAAACGTATTACTGCTCAACTACATAGGTAAACGTGGTACATTTATACATATACTGAAAGACTACTATTGGATAAAGAAATATGAAATGACCAATGAAATCAAAGAACCAATGAAATAACAGAATAAAACTTTACTTAGCCAACTCAATCCAGATGCGCGATAGAACTTACGGTAAATTGAATTTTAAAGAGTGTATTTAGCAAAACGATGAATGAAAAATAATAAAACGGATAAATACATATAGAAATTCATATTTATACTATCACATATGTCATTTGTCATGTGTTGTATTTGTCATGAGGATGTGTGATTAACGTATGACTGGAAAGTGCTGAACTGTTAAATCGAGGATCCCAGGTTCAAATCCATAAGTTAGACAGAGCGTGTCTTGATTTCATGTCTGTGAATTTATCAATATCTATAGAATGTAGTACAAATCTTAGATATAGCATGAAAGACTGGAAATGATGAGAAGAATCCAATTTCCTAGACTCCAGAGATTGCTCCAATTTGATGTATTTTATGATTTTTATTTTTGCACAACCTGTGAGTGTTACTGTCTACCTGGTTATATATATTATGAATTAATTCATTTGTACAATCTGTGAGTGTTATGGTCAACTTATATATATTTTATGAATTAATTCCTTTGTACAGCCTGCGAGTGTTACGGTCATGCCACGGAGTGCATTTATGATGAGGAAGTAGACCGCCTTGGCCTCAGTGTGGATAAATATGGTAACTATGAAGGAGGCGGAGTTTGCCAGAACTGTCAGGTGGGTCATCTGTCAATTTGTGATGACAAAGTCCTCTAAGGGTTATTTCTGTTCAAAAATTCAGTGGGAAAATCAACTCTCAAATGTTGCAAATAGTTTTTTTAATAAAGAAGTGGATACGGAAATGTTAAGTGTTTGCAAGATGAATTATTGGATATTTTCAGCATAACACGTATGGCGTGAATTGTGACAAGTGTGTGGCTGGTTACTACAGGCCCTATGGAGTCGCAAAGAATGAGACAAACGCATGTAGAAGTAAGCTACTAGTCATATGTTATAATTCAGATTTCACACTGGTATGTAATGATTGGCTATTGATGATTGTGACCTTTAACCTTCAGCCTGTGTGTGTGACCTGAATGTGTCCACGGGGGAGTGTGAGGAAGGGTCTGGAAGATGCCTGTGTCGTCCCGAGTACACTGGGGAGAATTGTGATCGGTAAGACTGACCGGCTTGTAATACTGACCATTGTCAAGACAGTGATGTTTCTGTGTGACCAACTCTGAAGGGAAAGAGAAAAATATCTCTGCATCATGTGTCAATCTAATGTAATCTAATGATTTTTCCATATTTGTGTTGTTTATTATTGAATGCAGTGACAGGGTCTTTCATATGATGCTCATTTTCTGTATGAACCATGAGGTCTTTGTTAGCGAACTGAATCAGAAGTATGTGTAGCTTAAGTGAATTTTTTACCGTTTGCAGTTGTGCCCCAGGATATGAGGGTTACCCAACTTGTATTCCCTGCCAGTGTCACATGAACGGTACAGAGGGCGCTGTCTGTTCCCTGAATGGTCTCCCTTGTCCTTGCAAGGAGAATTATGTCGGAAGACGCTGTGACATGTGTGAATCGGGTTTTTACAACTTCCCAGACTGCATTCGTAAGTATACGGAGTTATATATATCTCATATTGAAAGGATTTATAGAGCATTTGGCAGAAGTGTAAGAGTGCTAATTAGTGTTTTGTGCTAAAATATGACTGTTCATAGATTATCATTGGACTCAATTTATGTTTATCCCCCAAGTGATGCATGATATGCAATGGTGCTGATTTTTAGTGCATTTCATATTAAAAGTACTTGTACAGTAATGTTTTGTGAACCTGCAGGAATTCATTGAAGTCCTCTTTGTTACAATGTTATTAAACACACAGTAATCTTGTGACCATGTTACTAGACACACAGTAATCTTTTTGTAGCCTGTCAATGTGAGACAAGCAATGGAGGATCTGTGGACAACAACTGTGACGTGGAGACTGGCCAATGTCCTTGTCAGTCCAACTTCGCTGGCAAGGAGTGTAACCAGTGTGCTCATGGCTACTTCAATTACCCAGCATGCACCTGTAAGTCAATGATTTATGTTCCACAGTTACCATGTCAGTGGGCCAATGGTTACTACTATTACCCAACTTGCAGTTTTAACTCATTGACAATGGTTTTATTAAATTGGCAATCAAAAAAAAAATTCCACAACATATTGATGAGAGAGGTTTAAAGATTTTTAAGTTCATTTTGTGAACCAGTTTTACAAATTAAGGCACTCGATGTATTCTATTTTGCTTTTCTTGAAATGAATATATAGAATTAATCTCTCATACAATTTTCTTCTCTTATGTAAATTGACAACTCTTGCTGTATCTTTCAACAATGGTCTTATTAGATTTCCCAAATTTACATTGGTATCGAAGTAACATTAAATTGGTTCTTCCATGGGAATGTTTTTGAATACTATCTTCAGCTTTTGTGAAATGGACTAGCTTTCTGTCAGCATTGTTTTAGCGTGTGATTTACGGCTTGTGTACCTCTAGTGTGTGATTGTGACCCCACCGGGACGTCCGAGGAGATCTGTGACAAACTTACTGGTCAGTGTTTGTGTAAAGAGAACTTCCAGTTCCCCCGCTGTGACCGCTGTGCTGCAGGATACTACAGTTACCCCACATGTCAAGGTCAGTATAGTGCAAGGTCAAGTGACATGTACATGTAAATTGGATTTTTGAAAAGACAACATTGTTCACATCTTGGATTTTTTTTTTCTTTGAAAAACATTCATTTGTACAATAGATGTGTAATTTCAGGTGGTTTCTCCGTTTTCAATTGATAAAGTTTGCATCATCAATTTTTTCCCAAAGATTAGTACCAATAGACATGTATTTTATGGAATAGAAAGTGGTTTAATTATATACTCAGACACAGAAAATGTAGCAAATAATGTACAACTGTACATGTAAATTCATGTACTATAAGAAATCTGCTGTACATGCAAATTCATGTACAGTGTACTATAAAAAATCTGCTTTACATGTAAATTCATGTGCTAAAAGAAATCTACTCGATGTTTGTTCATTATATATTTACCTTGTGCTATTTGCAAAGGCAATTTTGTCCAATTTAAAATTTGCCTCAAAATAGTTGACTACTTCTTCAGTAAAAACATTTATAGTGTATCATACCTGTGACAGAACTGTCATGCCACAACTGGAGATTTGAAAATTTTCAGCTGGAGTTTTGATCTGATAACTGGAGATTTTTTATCGACATTTTTTTACCGTTTTTGTGTGTTCATTGGGTAATGAAATCATGCTACTAGTAGTTGTTTTTTTTTGTGTTACAAGTGTCTGAGTTCATAATCATCAGATCCTTTTTGTGTTGAGAACATTGATAAATCCTTTTTTGTGTTAAGAACATTGATAATTCTTAAGTCAATACCTTAAAAACCACAATTAAATGAAAAAAAACTTGTTATATTTATATATTTATTACAGAGATAACAAGTTATAACAATTATCACACTAAAATATTTGTATAATCAATACATTACCAATGGCTACGAAGTCTTCCAGAATGCTTAATTCAGAATTACAAGCAAAGTAGAATAAGCTGAACTGATTTATAATAAAAACAGGAGGGTTGTTCTGAATGAACAAGTGAAACACAGGGGAAATTTTGCTATTCTATTCCTAGTTTGAATTAAAAGGGTAATATGAAACTAGAAAACTGGAATGAAATTTAGTTAGCGTACCAAACAATAACAAATGTTCACTTTCGGTAAGTGCAACACACTTATGGTAAACCAGATGGAATGATTTTATAAAACAAGTTGCAAAGTAACAACAGAAAATGCAAGTCAGCTGATCGAAAATTCAAAGTATAAATATATTAAACTTTAATGAATATCCCGGGATAAAAAAAAAACTGAAAAAGAATGGACGGGTAAATATACCGTCAATATACCTGTATCTCAAATGCTGAGGTGAAATAAACAACAAATACTTATGAAATAAATGGAATTAAACACGAAATTGTGAGGTTTGTTTTGACCGGAAACACTTTCAGTTACACAAATATCGCGAAGCTCGAGCTCGATCGGAAAATACGTAATTCAAAAGACGACTTTCGATTGTCTCGGGGTTTTTCCTTATCAATATCGAAAAATAGCGCTCAGAAAATTTTTGTTGTTGAAAATTTGAAATGACGGAAGATTTTACATTTTAATGGAAGGAACGGAAGGGGGGCTCAAATTCGGGAGATTTTGTCTTCCGACGGAAGAATCACAGGTCTGGTGTATATGGTTGCCCAGTTTTGAATTTACCATTTCAAGTTGAGGGCAAATTGGGTAAGAATAAGATAGGGGTGGAAATTTCCAAGGATACAAATATTAAGAAGTAAACTTCAAATACTGACTTGCAGAGTGTCAATGTGCTGAACCGGGTTCCATACAGAAAGTGTGTCGAGAGGACGGTCAGTGCCCATGTCGTCCGAACTATGGAGGACGGACTTGTAACAGGTGTCATCCAGGCTTCTACAGATACCCGGACTGTTCACGTAGGTATTCCACACAGAGAAACAGCAGTTGTCTGTGTGGTAGTGTAATTTATTGTAACAGTTGCTGTTTCATGTTATGGATGTGCCTATGAATTCAAATTCTACATGAAAAGAAGAAAATGAACTACCATAAAGAATAGCATCTTCATACACAATCAAGATCCCGTGAACTTAACTCTATGTCCGACTTATAGGAGTGTCCTAAGAAGATTAGTATTTTTCTGGATGGCGTAATGTATAGCCTAGTATTTTTTAAACAACAAAAACATGGACAAAATAAATAAAATAGTAACTGATTAATTTATTGAGAATAAAAGATGAAATATTGATGTCATATCCCAAAATATTATTGGAACACAGATAAATTACATTAGAGTATTGATATGAAATTGATTTGTCGAGAAAAAGAATCAAATATCGGCGCATTTATCAAAATATTATTTGAAACACAGGTAAAACATTAGAGCATTGATTTGAAATTGTAAACTGATTTTTGAAAAAATTTAGACCAACTTATAAATGGGTCAATGGCATTTCCCTCCAAAATAACCTAAAAACTATACAACCAACTTATAGGCAAACCGACTTATAGGCAAGTATATACGGTATATATTGATATACAGTGGAGCCTCGTTAATCCGGACACTTTGGTTCCCAGCAAAATCGTCCGGATAAATGAAGCGTCTGGATAATTGAATCGCATATTTTCTAGCTTTGCATAAGTAGCCAATATGTGCCTACTTTATTGATTATTGTGAATTAAACACATTCTATCATTGGATTTAACCATTTGAATTAGTAAATAAATTATGATAATGTTAACATTTACATGTATTTCAAAACACTAAAAATTTAATGTACGTGTTCAGTGTATTTGCCAGTGCTTACATTGTACATACATATGATCCCTACAAATAAATATACAAAACTGTGTACCGTATGCACAGAAACAAATAATGAAGCACTTTATGTAACTACAGTGGAACCCCGTTATTACGTTTTCCATTTTGTCACGATAAAATAACGTAATACCGGGGGCAACGTAATAAACGTTCCCAGTTAAATCCATTAAAAATATTTGGAAATTGTATATCGTCCGTTGGTACTCCGTGTAGGGGTGTGTGAATATATCTTTACTGTTTCTTTGTTTAAAAGACTATGATACTTTGTTTTATTTACATCTTATCTTTAATGTCCGTAATTCTTCATGTTCTTATCCCTTTTCTTTATTTCGGTGTAGGATACATAAGGATGTTTTGATAAACGTTGCTTTTTCTGCATTCGTTTGGACCGCCATTTTGTTCAACTTTAAAACAATGCGTTCATGTAAATTTCTCTCAATAACTCGTTCCGGTTCGTATTCAACATTCGTATTAAAAAATAACAAAACATCGTTTTTATTAAGTTCTCTAATTACACAATACACAACACAATAAAAAAAATCCCACCCAAAAAACAACAAAACTATAGACACAAAACGCACACGATACCCAACACTTGCACACTTCTCACCAACGATAAACATGCACGGAGAACAATTTAATCGCAATCCACATTAAAAAAATATATATATAATGATGCACGGAGATTTCATTTATAATGCTAAATGATGGCACTAAAATCACGTGCACATCAAGGGATTTTAAAATATTCACTGAGGTTTATGCCGTGCACAAATCGGCCGATAGATTGGTGTATGTATGGACGAGATTTACGAACACCCAAGCTGCATGTCCAAACAACGAACATTTTTTTTAATTCAACACCTTTAGTCACCTATGTCCAAGCAGTTACCCAAGCGGTTGTAACATTGCTACGATAAATTTTGTCTTTCTTGTTTGGTACCAAAGCTGTCCGTGAATAGTGTTTTAATAGCGAAGGTAATCACACTATGCGAACACGCAGGTGGTTGAGAAATTATTTCTTTGATTATCAAAATATGAAAAATGAAGTAAATTTCATAGAGTACAATTTCTAAATAAACATTATTTAATTGTTTATCACTGGCTTCTATACGGGGTATTCACCTGTATTGATGTCGCTAGATCTATCAAAGCGTGATCAGTCAAGCGTCTCTAATCCCCAAACAGACCAGGAAATTTACGTGGTGACTGCCTCAGGCAGTCAAGGTGTGAATGGCTTATTATTTTGAGAATCACTATTGAATAATTAGGGGTTTATTACGTTTTTGTCGGCATTTTTACAACGTAATACCGAGTCCCGGCATTTTAGGACAACGTAATAACGAGGTCTATTTTATATAGGTTTGTTAAGAAATGGTTTTGTGCTTTGAAATTCCAACGTAATATGCGGACTAACGTAATAAAGGGGAACGTAATAACGGGGTTCCACTGTATAAGTAATTAAATCATTAGTAACTAACATAATCATTTACACTTCAAACATTTCATCACACTTTTACTTCTTAAAGAGGCCGGTAATTTCCATCTGTCACGATTCACGGGTTCGGCGGTCTGTTAAAACAATCTTCATCGTCCAAAGTTGATACAATTGTATAAATATTTCGTGATTATCATGTCAGTTGACAACATTCTTTAACCAAAATTCAATCTGCCAGAGTTTATATTTCTTATTTTATAATTATCCAAGACAATATCAGGAGAACAAAATCATTTAAGCTCGTAATATCAAGACCGACTACTGCTTTGATCTAGTCATGCGCACCTATTATTTTCATGATGCGATAATAACGGAACAAAACTCGGGTAAAACTAACATTACAAGTACATACAGAATTCAATTGTCATTTTCCTTAAAATGGTAATTTTCTCACTTCTACGCAGAGTTTAAAAATTCGAAAGCAATAAAGCTCTACAACATCGTAACAAGAATCAATCGTACACAGGTACATTCTACATGTGTGACATTCTAAACGTTAAAAACTTATACTATATATACATGTGCATGAACATACATGTATATTTCACGCCAATCAACAGTATAAAATTTAGAATCTAGAAGTATAATCTGCACTCTTTAGATTTGAATAAGCCGATATCAATTTACGAATCAGTGCAACTGATACGTGTAGCAGTTAAAAAAATTATCATTACGGCATGATGTTTAATTTATTAATACTATTAGGGTATTGATCAAGACTATAAAATAATATGCTACAGATATCCAAATTATTTACAAAATTCAACACTACACGCAATAAAGATCCTATGTGCGAAAATTGGCAATACAATGTCTCGATCGGCACGTGCTTTCTAACGGACTTGTTATCACACACTACCGAATTGGAGGGAGGTGTTGACAGGGTACAGGTAATCGCTTCAATTAGACAGTTTGACT